>NW_026623277.1:1251970-1258124 GCF_030028575.1 Malurus melanocephalus
GGAAGGAAGGAAGGAAGGAAGGAAGGAAGGAAGGAAGGAAGGAAGGAAGGAAGGAAGGAAGGAAGGAAGGAAGGAAGGAAGGAAGGAAGGAAGGAGTGGTAGGCTATGTTTCAGATGGTGGTGCAGCTGGGAATGGACTCCAGTGACTGCTGAGAGCTGCCATGAGGGGTTCTAAGTGGGGCTTTTTGGGGCAGCAGCAGCAGGGCAAAAATTTCCTCTTGTGTATTTGCATACTCCAAGCTTCTCAATATCCAGCAGCTGGCCAGAAGTCATGAAGATAGTCTTTTCATAATGAAATTTCATCACAAATTCATGAATACATTCAGCACCAGAAGTTTTACACCTAAGTCTGTAGGAAGCTGAAATTGATCCTAAGAAACAGAACAGGGGTCCTAAAATTAATTTGGTAAGGGGAACAGCTGCTCTTCTCTCCTAATATGGCATCAAGATTAATAATTCTTGGGACCATTTCAGACTCAAGCCCCATATTTCTTCCACTTAATAGGAATCAAMTCATCTTCCCTCAGCAAAATTGAAAATTTGCAAATTTGAGGTGCGCATTGACCTATCTCTTAGAACGTCAAAAGAATAATCTGGAAGAGGAAACATGATGGGATCCTAGTCAGTTCCKTCAGAAGTCAGTAAGTGTCCTTACATTCATGTCAGTGGGAACTAAACCCAGCTGTCAGATTAAATGACAAAAAAAAACAACAGTGAAAGAAAATACAAGAAAAAATAAATTGTACAAAACATGACAGTGCGCGTGGTACTTCAAGTACACAATGCACTAATAAATGAGCAGGTTTGTGTCTTTACCTTTGACAGTCATTTTTATGCTAAATTATGTGCTTAAAAGATAAATGACAGATTATTTCCTTTACAAGAAAAAATTCTGTAATCTAATTTAAGACAGTTTCTATTAGCAGTTTCTGACAGACTAGGTAGTCACATGGAATCATAGAATCCTAGACAGATGCAGCCTGTTCTCGAGCACTGCCAGATTTGGGGCATCTGCAACTTCTCTGGCAACTTGTTCCTGTGTCTCACAACCCTCACAGTAAATAATTTCTTCCTAGTATCTTTCCTCTTCAAATTTGTATTGTTTTCTCCTGCTCTGTCATAAAGCCTTCAATCTAATTGAAAAAATTCTAAAAAATTTTACTTTTAAATTATTTATTTTAGATGTTTTAAAATTAAGCACAGGCAAAATATAAATACAGTCTAATTATTTGATCTCAAAATTCAAATGAGATTTGGCTTTTTTCCTATTACTAATATTTTTTAATGAATTACCACTCTAAATTACAGGCAACTTTCTATACAATTGTATATTTCTATTATAAAATTGTAAAAAAAAAAAAAAATACAACCCAGCCCAACAACCTATGAAAGCTATTGTTTATTGAGTGCATAGCTCGGAACATAATATATTCTGAACATTAATCACATCCCATGCTAGTTATTTATGCCAGCACATTGCTAATTCTAAGCTCTCTGGAGATCAAACCTTTGTCCAGACTATAGATGCTCCCTAATGTTTATATGTAGCACTAAAATAAGAAAAAACCCCTGTGGTACATTTCCCTCAAAAACCAACCATATATTCCTGTTTTCTGTGATTTCACCTAGTAGGCAAGCAAGATGATACTCCTGGTATTTTGACCATCCTTTGAAAATACTCTATTAAAAGACATGTTCAACATAAACTGATGCACTTCTGTGGCCCACTGTGTTCACTGGTGCTTCACATAAGCAGATAGCTTCAATCATATATACAGCAAAAGCTGCAGAACTGAGCCCAGAAAACAGGACAAAACAAAATGAAAGAGTCMGAACTTACTGATGTTGCTGGTTTCCATAGCTTCTAGACTAGTTCCAGAAAGGCTAAATATTCTCTGAAGTAAAAGGGAGTTTGCAGTTAGATGGCAACTGAAAGCAAGATTATTAAATATTTTCTTTTTTTTCAGTTTAGTACTATGAAAGGAATATTAGCTGATTCCCCTTAAGAACATTTATATAAATGTTCTATATTCAAATAAACAGATTATAAGTTCTATGGGTGTTTTCTAACATTTAGACTGACTGCTGCTTTAAGTTATTTTACATGTTAAATGAATACAAGAAATATTTCTGCAATTTAATATTTTGAGATTAAAAATGAGAAAACAAATATGAAGTTAGCTCTGATGAAGTTAACTATGCAGTTCACAATGCAGTTTGTACTGCATGACATTGTGCATATTTTGGGGCTATGTATGAATCACAGCATTGTTTGGGTTGGAAGGGTTCTTTGGAGAYCATCCCACCCAATCCCCCTGCCAAGATAGGGTCATCTAGAGCAGGGTCACCTGGAGCAGGTTCCAGGTGGGTTTGGAATGACTCCAGACAGGGAGACTCCACAACCTCCCAGAGACGCCTGTTCCAGTGCTCTGACACCCTCAGTATAAAGAAATTCTTTTTCATGTTGATGTGGAGCTTGTGTTTTAGTTTGTGGCCATTTTTCCTCATCCTRTTGTTGAACACCACTGAAAAGAGTCTGGCATCATTCTCTTGGCACCGACCTTTRAGATATTTATATGCATTAATGAGATCTCTCAATCTTCTCTTCYCCAGACTAAACAGGCACAGCTCCCACAGTCTATCAGAATATCCCACAGAATATAAAACACTGGTGAGGCAATGTCTACATTTCAATTAGGACAGAAAAATAGAATCTTCTATGGTATATGACCACATAATCTTGTTGCCAAATTTATCWGCCAGTGTTGATCAAATTCCATTGATGCCGGATTACCATATAACAAATCATTTCCTCCTTTTTTAAAGGTTTTCAACAGCAAAAAGAGCCTAAGGAAGAAGGGTGGTCAAAATAAATGAAGGAAATGTACTCTGAAGAAAAATTAAATGTGTCATTTATGTTTTAAAAACTTGTAATTTGCTTTAGTATTAACCGTGTCTCCGGTTGGATGATCAGATCTCCTTATGCTGAGTTACTGGCAGTATTTATACTTGGTTGTTCTATTTTGCATTTTTACGTCTCTACTTTTAAGAAGTTTCTCTTGCACTGAAATACATAAATGAGAAATGCATTTGAGTCAGGTTGTATCAAAAATTGTCTGCAAGAAGACCCAGGCATAAAAATGCTGACTCAAAAATTTATTTACTTTGTGTCAAAAAGTATAAATTTTCCTTTTTTTTTTTTTTTTTTTTTTTTTTTTTTTTTTTTTTTTTTTTTTTTTTTTTTTTTTTTTTTTTTTTTTTTTTTTTTTTTTTTTGTCACATGGTAGAGCTACTTACCAGCCTGCTAGTACTATGATGAAGAGCTAACCATCCTGGGCAGCTAGGACATCCACTACACCTACTTTTAGGTAAATACTCAGTTTTGTTGCAGTACACTGCAATCTGGAAAATCACTGTGTTTCACTGGAAAAAATTCAATAGTGTTCCTCCAAAAAGTACCTTTTGTTTTCATCAGCAGGGCATCAACATCTTTTTTTTTTTTTTACAGACATTAAAGTGCAATACCATCTGCCACTATTTTCTGTAGCGTCTGTAAACCAAGAGATGGTTGAGGTGTATGAGAGAGATTTACATGTTGCATTTTACTCACAAAAGCATGGTAGTTATGCCCACTTTTCAACTACAATTGCTTTCTAGCTGTTTGCTCACACACCATGTAAAATAATGACTTAGAAGTAACTTTTAGTGTGCAAAAGAATACCAAAAAAGAATGGATTTTATTCCCATTATTAATTCCTAAGTGAGCACATATCTCCATATACTTCCCATGTGTTTGCTGTATAAGGTCATAGGTTACAAACCATTTCACATGTGGACCACAGGGTCAGTCATTCAAATCCTGCCTAATCAGGAGCATCCACCATTGTCTGGTGACTGCATGAGGCTCAAAGGATGAGAATACATGCATAAATTCATAATAAAATCTGACATTTTTATGTTCACATTGTTATCATCTGTGGAGTCCAGAGAWACTTACCTTAACAATTCTTTGTTTATTACATCTTGCAATTTTAAATGCCTCATGAGCAGCCATACTGGAGGCCAATTACTGCAGAAATGAAACAGCAATATAGTCTAGATCTGGAAATAAATCCCAAAGCTATCACTCTTCTTTAAAAAGCAACTACAACTCTTCGGCACAGAGCTATGGCAGCTGTTAGAGAGAATAGCTGCAAAGGCCAGCTGAGGGCTAGAGAAATGTTTAATGCTGTCCACACAAGGTGATATCATGAAAATCTTAAAGACCTTCTGTTGTTAAAGCCTATTGTCCTTCATTATTGGCTGTATCATAACTTAACACAGATCTAAAAGAGAAGCAAGGTTAACTAGTACAAGTTCAAATATGTGAAGTAAGCATCAAAGATGCTGTGCTCTTCCCAGAACTGTSTAATTTTATTACACAGTTGTTATTTTAACTTTTCAGTCCAGAAAGCGTGTGAAGGAAAATACTGGATTTTAAGCTTTCTAAAGAACTTTGGGATAACCATGTGACATGTGCCTTAAGAATTCATTATTTAAATGGCTGAAGAAACTTCTTATTTTTAAATACTGGCATGCTGGTTTTGAAAGCACATYTCAGTCCTGAATGAGGCTGAGTCCACATACTGCATTTTATCACCCGTTCCGTACTTGAATTCTTGAATATGTTGGTTTTCTAGTTACAAAGCTCATGACATAATATGTCAAGTCAGCTCAAGTGGCACTAGATTGTTCTTTTAGTCCTTCTGTCTTTTCAGCTCTTATTAGAGCTTATTTCTCTCTTCCAAATACCTTATTTTTATGCCAAGGAACTCTTGTCTGTAGTGCTCATTTTCTTTCCACTTTTACTTTATCGCTAGACATCAGGAGAGATCCTTCAGAAGCTGTCATTAGGAAAACACAAACCAACAACAAATCCTATCTTTTTCTGTATGCACTAAAAATATACACAATTATAAAACTGGAAAAAGATGAAGTGTTGATAGAAAAGGTGCAGGAGCTTTCACAGAAATCCTTGCTGTGCTTGCTTCTAAAACCACAGGCTGGTAAAGATTCTATACAAACCCACACATTTTAAAAGGAAAATAGTGTTTTCATTTATGAAACATATTTAATAGGAAAGAGATTTTTTAAAAAATGGAAAATTATTGTCAAAGAAACTGCAAAGATAACCAAAGTACGAGTCAGGCTTTAGTAATATCAGACTGACAAACAGCTGCTTATTCTGTTTGTTTCATGTCAGATGAGAGGGATGCACTTGACCAGCAGTGAATTTTCCAAAACACTTTTGTTTATTATTGAAACARTATCTGCAGTTAACTGTATTTCACTATACACCCTGAATTTCTCCTGCTCTATGCCTTTCTGGTAGCTTGTTTCTATTCTCTGCTTTTTATTAACTTCTACTCCAAATCTATTAATGTCTTGGTTTGAGGTTTTTTTGGGTTGTTTTTTTTTTTTTTCGATTCCCCTTTTCTCTGCCCTTTCTGATGTCAAATTTCTGCTTCACACGTAGGCATTAGTTATGAATTTTTACAAAACATCCCTATTTTGAGGGACTTTCTTGCAGGACTCCACCTCTGTCCAAACCTATAATGCTCCATGTGATTAGGCAGAAATTCAAACCAAGGAAAACTACCAGACCTTTCAAACATTCTTGCCTGTTCACATGGTCTGGTTTTGGAAATGCGTGGGGATTGTACATCTCTTAGTGACAGTGTTGCCTTCAGGAGTAAGTAGACCTGAAAGGTTATGATTTTGAACACCTTGTGTTGTGATTGATAATCACCTTGATGTGATTAAAGGTCTTGAAAGAAATTTTGCATTACCCAGACCACCATCCTCACTTCCAGGAAGGGGATTTTCATATAATTCTTGGACACTTTTGTTGGGTTCCTCTGAATACTGAGCTGATACTCAGCAACCCTGCCCAGTTTTGCTTAGATGATACATGAGCAAATGTTTTAATGTCTTCCTCTTATTCTAAGAAAATATACCATATGGTTAGGATAAGTAAAATGAAGAATATTCATCTGCTAAACCCTTACAGGGTATATAAATCTGGAAAGCTGCTATAAGATATATGTGTGTAACTCTTCCTAAATATAACACCCAGTGGAATTCTTTTTTTTTTTTTTTTTTTTTTTTTTTTTTT
>NW_026623277.1:1258156-1314275 GCF_030028575.1 Malurus melanocephalus
TCCTGTTATTTCTAAGTTTATGGGGCTGACATTTTTCTCTCCTTGGAGTTTTATAACAGTATGACTCAGTTAATTGGATTGAAAGCCAAGGGCTGTCACAGTTCGGATACAGAAATAAAGCATTACACTCATAYACACTTGCAGAAACAGACAAAGGTATACTATGACTGTTTAAAAAAGTACTCAATACAGGAAACTTAATGGTCAGTGTGGAAGAACATTTAAATACAGAAAAAAGCAACCTTGAAATGGTTTTGTTTTCAGACCTTCCTGTGTGCAAAAATATGCCAGTTGTATAATTTTGAAGTATCTCCTTCTRATCTGCATATTACAGTGCAAATTTAGTTCAGAAAATCCATTCAACACATCCAATGACATTTTTGTTCTACTGTCAGGAAAAAAAAATGCATTTGAGCAGTGGCTGTCTATCTTCAACTATCTGTCTGTGCTTCTATCCTTGAAATATACTGAAAAGTTAAAAAAAAAGAAAAAAATCTCCTAACATTGTAAAAACTCCTAACATTGTAAGTTCCAATTATTTTTTTGAGCACTGTGTGTTTAGTTTGCAGAAATGTTAGTCCCAATATCTTCAATCTATGTGCTTTTGTCAAGGTGTAATGACCTAGCTRCAGAACTTATTTCTAAATTTAAGACTAAAAGGAGGAGTTGTGTAAAACACCTGAAACAGAGGTGCTATGCAAAAGACTAGTGAATGATCATCTGTAATTCCATCTGCTGAACTCCAGCAGCTGAATCTATAACAAGGTAGTTGGTGGGTCAAAGCTGTAAGAAAGTGAGAGATTTGGGATTTTCTTTCACAGTAAAGGAAAAYGAAGCCTCTGCTAGTTTGTAGCAGTGCCTTCTATTGCATGCATGAAACTGGGTGAATTGCTTATATTTTTTAATGCAGTCTGAGGGCAGTGCAGWGCAACATAACCTTGCATACAATACAGGGCAAACATAAAACTCAATGAACAAATGTGACAGCAATTTGTGACACTAATTGCCCTGCCAGGTCCTACATTTAAGAAACCCCATGTTCACACAGGATGAAACCCRCATGCTAGCAGTGAAAACAGGATCTGTGCCAGTGTACTTCTACCTTCACAGCCGAGCCTTTTTCTTCACATAGCAAACTTTTTCTTGCTTAATGTATTTTAGCATACATTTTAGTTTCCAACAGTGGCATGCATCCTATGATACRATTGGGGACAAAGGTAGTTTTCTCTACATCAAAAGGCAAGCTGTGAACTAAATGACTGAGTGAAGATAATATTCAGTTTAGAGAGATGCATTCTCAGTGCCTTTTATAGTGGATTTAGAGGAACAAAAATCTCCAGAAGTATTATTCAGTGAAGTTTTTCAGTGGTGTGCATGAACAGGGTCAGAAAATGTTAGGGTATGTTGGTTAACGGTTATTGTGTGGTTTGGTGAGGGCAAAGGAGCTTTAGGAAAAGAAAGCCTGAAAGCCATAGACACTCCTAAGTTAAATGCTTTGAGAAAAAATACTCCCCTTGGAGCTCCCACGTTGTTACTCATCAGTGTTATCTTCGTGGTGACTTRAGCTGAGATGCTTTGAGAGAGACTGAAAATGTGTTTATGTTCATTTACCTTTGCACTAATAACCCATTATTTAGATAGTTACTTTGCTGTTATGCTTTGGATACGTCCATTTTTTGTTGGTATCTTATTATTAGGGGAATTAGAATAAAGACAGGCCTCACTGAAGAGTCAGACAATAAAATTCAGGGACTTTTTTGGCTTAGGATCAGAGAAAGCACATGCTGAAACAATTTGAAAGGRGTCCAGTTTGAAAGAGGGCAACCACTCTAGCAACCATGATGCAATTAAGCTGCAAAAGAGTGAATGTTCATCCCTCATCATGATCTCAAGATTACCCTGTGGTAACTACTGCATTTAGTTTATATGCATATGCATATATATATGTATATGTATATATGAATATATATATGTATATATGAATATATATACACACACACACACACACACGCACTTTAAAGTTTCTTTATACATACCGTAGAGTAGTAAAGGATCTCTGCCACCTGTGAACATCTACCAATATCTGCAGGACAAAACTGGCATCAGCATCCTTCTCAGTGGAGCCAGAGTGCTGCTAGAACTCCAGACAAAAGGAGTGCATTTTATGGTACCTTCTTACAGTAGTAGTAAACTGTGTGAGCACTTCTTTCCCCTGTATTCACCACCAGTGGAGGATTTGGGGGATTTCTGTCTGACAGAATCTCCTCTCACAGTGCTTTCCAGACCCCTGAGAGGAAGCCTTTTTCATGTGCTCTATAGGATTCCCTTTCTCACCTTTAATTTCCTGATTTGAAACAAGGTAGGAGGAGAGCAAGCAAACATCTTTCAGTACCATTATGAAGATGCAAAGAGGCAAAATTGATTTTCAGCAAATGTGAAGTTATCAAGTATTTTGATTCTGTGAAGCCCAAACAATTGGATTTTTAATGAYTTTATGTTTCTTTATAGCAGTGTTGCACAGCATGGGTCTGTTTACTTTATGGAGTAAGTGTTTATGTTAAGAGAGAAAAGATGTAAGGAGGAATAAATCTTTCTGTAATCACTTAGTACCTTTCCTTTTTTCATAAAAGGAAGGAAATTGAAAAATGATCTTAATAAAAACCATMATATCTGAAAACATTGTCATAAATTATCCCACAAAATACAGACACATTTAAGCTGAAAATTTCTTCTAAAGTAATCTAAAAGTAATTTGATACTCAGTTCTAAATCAAATGCAGTTTTCACGAGGTTATAGAGATGAACAGATGTTTGTTTTGATATTTATTGAAAAACACTTCTGTTGTTGTAATACAGTCCTCTCTTACTGATATTTATTTTATTCTGTTTGCTTTGTTACGTTTCATTCAAAACTCTTACCATGAAAGTATTTTCCGTAACAACTTGGGATCGCAGTAGCTCTCAATGACAGAAGTGCCCAGATTGTTATAGAAACCTCCATATATCAGATGCCAAAGCAACTTAGAAGAACTACAACAAAGCAAAAGGAAGCAGAACTAAAACACAACAAAAGAGTTTTCTTTCTCTTTTCCTAATCAAAACAAGGTATTTCCTTGAATGCATTTAAAAAAATAGCAAATTAGACTGGAATAAAATCTAGCAGTATTTGTATTCAATATTTTATAATGCCCCCAGAATATGTTCAGATTTCYTAGAGTAATTAGTGAGAGCTTTATTACTAAAATCTTTGAGGGCAAAAGTAGTCTATAACCATACAGTTTTGCTTTTTAATCACATTTARATAGGCTGCATGAATGTGAATCTCCTGCTTTTGTGCCGTCCTCATATACGAGGATTGTAAAATAACCCAAGCCAGTCYAGAGTCAGTAAGATGGCTTTTACATCATTTAAAGTAAATAATATCTTTTAAAAATGTTTAACACAAATAACCTGCAGTCTGTCTGTAAAGTGAATTGTTTGGCAGATGTGGATCCTCTTCATGTCTGCCCCTGCCCAACACCCATGTCATATTCTTATACATTCCATAAATGAAGCAGGGTCTTCTGGAACAGCTACTGGTGTTAATCATCACCAAAGCACCACTTCACTCCAGAAACATTATGTTCTTTGTGACTGGCAGTTTCTGCCTCTTTGAGCAATGTGGTAGATGAAATACCTGATTTTCTTTCTCTCTCTTGATTTCCTTTCTCTCTCTCTTTCTTTCTCTATTTAAAAAGAGGAATCCTCTGAGCTCATTACAATAGGCCTAAAAGTGTTTCAATGGAGTTTATAACAGGATGGCATCATAATTAACATAGTTGTGAAAATTCCTTCACAATAAAAGGGGAACAAAGATTGGAAAATTACACATACCACATCTGGGCTTTTTTTTGTCAGTAAATCCTTAAGGTTGATTCTCTGTCTCTGTGAAGCAATGTAATGTGCTGCAAATTTCATCTAGCTGAAAACAAGGGGAAGAATAACTGCCAGACACCATCAAAAATACTTAGCAATTATGCCATGGGGAAAAATTGATTAAGGGAAGATAAAGCCAGGCTATCCAGAAGTTGTGAAATTCCCTGAGAAGTAGGATAAATATCAAAAGGCATTCTGTTTGGAATTAATCTTGATACTGATCCAAACAATTCATATTTCTCAACTCTATGATGGTAATATTATGCCTTCTAACAGAGATATTTTCTCTGTTTTATGTAATTGAAAAAGSACATGAAATCCTGGAGAAGGTACTTGGGGTGAAGAGGTGAATTTTTATGAAAGAATGAAGAAGAGCACTGAGGTGTACTGATCAAGTTTGTTTTTCTGACACTTGTACAGTTGTTCAGCCCTGTGCCAAGTGGTATGAATTCTGCAGATGACTACTATCATGCTGATTGTATCAGCTACAAAAGACAGTGTACCTCTTCTGTGTCCTGTTTCTTATTGTCCTCCAATAAAGTCACGCCAATTTGGCCAGGAATGTATTTTCTGTGCTTATCTCAGCTTTCTTTGCCAGCCCACTTAGCTCACAACTTCATTATAGTTTCCCTTGAGAATAAATCCTCCAGAAACAGGGTGCAAAATGCTCTCTGAGGACATATCAGCAGAGTAACTACAGGGTTTCTAAAAAATATAACCGCTTCTTGCAGACCCACGTATGGTGCACTTGTATACTTCAACAGTCTGTGTGTCTCTATTCATACAATGCAGCAAAAACTACATTTAAGTCAAATTCCAAAATAGTATGATACATTTTTATGTGATTTTAAGTGAATAATATGTAAGAACGTAGTGATAGGAAAGAACAGAGCCCTTCTCAGTCACATGCAGCAATTGCACTCAGCAGTTTCGAAGCAGGGAAAGCAAATCAAGGACTATTGTACTTCCAGTAAAGCTTCAAAGTGAATGCCCTTTCTTCTCCTTCCCTTCATATAATTTCAGAACAGGTGACTTTTTAGCAAAACACACACCGGCAATGTATAAAAAGTAAATAACCACTAAAAAAATATTATCATTTTATTTTTCCCCMMAAAAAAAAACCCTGAAAAATCTGTCACAACACAGGATATGTGATATAGGTGTGACATCTGCTTTTGGGRAAGGGGAACAATGGAATAACTTTTCAGTCTCTAAACTCCTTTTTTCTATCTTAAAAAGTATAATCTGAAGCCACCATAGCAGCAAAAGTTGTCACAGTCCTCAGCAATGACAAGACATGCAAGTTGCTGCATATCTTCTGTTTCCAGCTAGTCAAAAAGCAGAAGGGAGATTTTTGTCCCACTGTGGCCTCTGTCCCTCCAAAACTAGCTTTGCTGTGTCTTCTTCCCTCTTGAGCAGGCAGCTAGGAATCCCTGGACATTCAATGCAACACCTGCACTTAAGAGGTCTCATAACAGTTTCAAGTAGGTGACCAAAAAATACAACCTACATACCAAGAGCATTTGAAATTATAATTTCAGTGGTTCAGACTGATTTTTAATTTTTTTTTAAGCTTCAATCTATTTTTATCCCGTTTTGTGTCCCTGTGGAGTCCTCACAAAGTGCACCCACTTCCAGGGGATGTTAAATAACATGTGCTAGATATGTGCAACTTCTTTTTTTTTTTTTTTTTTTTTTTTTTCATTAATAAATTAGTTTAACATTTAAATGGGGTCTATTAAGCAGTAAATGGAAATATTGCTTTTACATATTTATATTCCCAGAACACATTTTTTTCCCAAGCACACTGCTGAACTTTCCTAGTGCATGTCCGCACAGAATGGAGAGAAGCTGGAGATATGTTGGTGCAAAAACATGAGGTACTTAAAGTTCATCAGAGAATCTGGACAAAAACCAGATACCAGAGTGGATAACAGAATGGAAATATATTTTCAATAAATAGAGCTTGGCTAAACAATAATAGTTCTAATTATCCAATACCCTCTCCATCATGAAGCTGACATGAATCTGTATCACAGGACAAAAAAATCTTTAATATAAAATTTCAGTCTTATTTGCTAAAGAGATTTTAATGCTGAGCTACTCTATTCCTTTTGAAAAATTATCTGTCCAGAAAATAAAATATGCGAAGACCATTTCTCTTCTGTGAATGGATTCTCTAAGAAATTTTCTTGATGCTTTTTAGAGCAGCAAGAAGTGCAGCTACATTTAAATAAAAGTCAGTGCTCTAATTATAAACCTTCATTTGAAGATCAACACCCTTTATCAGAGAGATCGCCAAAGTCATTGGCCAGCAGGTTACCTAAAATGTGATATGCCAGATTTTCAACAGATATTATTCTATTTGGATTTAACCTCAAGACACATTTTTCACTTAAACTGTGTGAGACTTTGGTTTACATAAATAAGGACTTCCCTGTATAGAAGGGAGAAAGCCAATGAGTATAAAAGGAAATCCCAAAACATTACTGTACTTATAAAAAGGTCTGCAAGATGCTAGACTTTAATTAGCCATACTAACAAGTTTTGATTGATACTGAATCTAAATCTTGGTTAAAAAATTCAACAAGAGAAAAACAACCACAAAAAAAATAAAGTAGGATTTATTCTATAGTCTCAAGACAATTCTTGCTACAGATATAACAATATGAATTACAAGCATTCAGGCCAGTGCTGAAAGATTCAAAACAGTATCCATTTTCACTGAAAGTYTGAATGTTATTTGAAAATGTTTGATTTCTGCTAATGTAATTGACCATGTCACTTATGCCCTCARTCATCCTTAGCATATCAACTTAAATCATAGAAATACATGTTAAAATCACTTACACTATTTATTTGAGACTCAATCCCATCTGAAGATTTTGCCATAGGTATTAAGAATGACAAAAGACCTGCTGGACTGTGTATTCCCTCTTCCTACTAAGCCCTGATAAAATAAATTGTTCCCAAGGAGATAGATTATTTTTCAGCTGGTATCAGTGGAAAAGAAAACACAGTGTTTTGAAGACAGAATAGTATTCAGAAAATCTGAGCAGAGTGTAGTCCTGTAGGTTTTTCTGATCCATTTTTGAATGAGGGAAGTGATGATGGTTTTACTGCTTCCCCTTACAGTTTAACAGACCTGAATGCTAATGTTACTTTTACTCCTGATATTTCCTTCCTTTTTATGTGCTCAGTTTCATCCTGCTCCCCCTCATTTCCTGCTGGGTGACACAACGCATGYTACATGTATGTATAGACAAGCTCTGCTACCACTAATATTCAGAGAGCCAACATGACTGCTGAAATTGCCCTTTATATTAGTTTGTGTACCAGATTCAATCCAACTTTTCAGGTATATCTCACACCACACCTTTCATTCTTCCAGCACACTTGATTATAACTCTGCATCTRATGCACGTGTTCACGTGTTTATGTGCACTGCTCTTTCAGTGTCTCCTCATGGACAAGTTTCAGTTAATTTTCCCCAGGCTGCTCAACAGTTGACATGTAAACTAAGGAATTCTCAAACAGCCTTCATACTTTTTTTTTTTACTTTTCCTTTTCTTCTTCTTTTTTTTTTCTTTCTCGTTTTCTTCCTTTTAATTTTTTTCTTTTTTTTTTTTTTTTTTTTTTTTTTTTCTTTTTAATTTTTTTCTTTTTTTTTTTTTATTCCCCCTTCCAAATATGTCTGTCATAGGTACGATTTTAATATATGTATAGAAATCACATATAACTTATTTTATAAACGCCAAAGCTTGCTCACAGCAATAATTGGACATTGGCAGTTCAGTCAGGTAGCAGCACTATTGATGATTTTTTGATAGGACAATTAAGTGCAGCAGCACCTGTATGGTGCCTCTCAYACAAAGCACTTCCAAGCACATTACATACAAGAAACACACATTTAAAATGAGTGCAGCAGACCCAGGGTTTTAGTAGAAACCTGAGCTTTCAAGAAGAATCATGGAGACAGGAGTTTCCCAACTCATTTCCATGGGTATTATGATGCAAAAAGCACATCACTCTCAGGAAGTGTTGAAGCAAGAGGGTAACTGGAGTTGTCTGGAGTCTATAGATCTGTTTTATTTTAATGAATCATTCTTTATTCATCTAATAAGCAGGCAGTGCTCAGATTTTGAACACAAAAAAAATGTACTGCCACGCATGCAAACATTGGGGTTTTTTTTTTAGTGTCTTTTTTTATTTAGTGAAACATGATGGTCAGTCAAGTAACAGTAAATCTGGCTAATCTAACTGATTTTTTTCCCCCTGAGGGACCAGGGCTATCCTGTCTGATACCATGCCTTTGGAAAGGCACTCCAGGCTGTGTTTCTGCTCTAGAAGGACCATACAGGTATCTCCACAGGCACAAAATGTGAATATGCTCACTTTCTTCTTACCAGTACAAACTGGGAATGGGGGAAATTACTTGGAAAAGAATTAATTATTTAGGACATTGGGGCATRCAGCTTTTTTTTTCCTAATACATGGTTAAACTATGGTAAATTTTTTTTCACCCATCCTTTTGAGACTTGTGATTAGGACATACCAATGTCAGTTCAACCTTTTTAGTCTTACCATCAAAAATTGCTTTCAGGATAATGTTCATGCAGTCTTCTGAAACTCAASATACTTGCATATGCTCGTCTTACAAGGCTGGCTTTAAAGAAGGGCTGCAGCACATTTAGTGACCAGCTGTCAGCTGATTTTTGTCCTTGAAATTGGGAGTGATRCTTTTATTCATGTCTCTCTCCAGCAGCATTAAGAAAGGCAGGATATCACCTAATGTAGTCTTTTCACAACTGTGATGATGATCACAGCATGGACARTGAAATTAAATGAGGTATGTAAGGCAGAGATTTGTTAAAAGTGATGCTTTTCAGCACACTTATGGTCTGCTCTGGTTTTCTCAGCTGAAAAGTTATAAAAGGCCTCCTAGCACAGAGTGAGCTGTGGTATTTTCTGGTACACGTCCCGACTAGGCAAGGGGAGGACACACACTGCAGGGTAGGTACAAGCTTTAGTATAGAAATACCCGTGTGCAKTCATCAKMWTGAATGAAATTACTCTTTCTTAGTSCTGAGCTCAAGTCCTAGTCAAGGTMATGTTTATAATTCATGATTCCCTGAATAGAGAATCAGAGGATATTTAATAACAAGTCAACCAACATACATATTAAAAACAAGACAGTGTTAAGTGGACCTGTTTTGCCCAAGGCTGTTCGTAAGACATTCCCAATAGATGTTCACTCTGCGCTTCTGTTCTGGTTAGAAATATACTTTTAAAAGCAAATAAGGTCATGCCAGCAAAATGAATGGGAGTGTCTCTGATACGGAGAGCCCTGTGACCCATATCTGACACAATTTAGCAGTTAATCAGGAGGTTCCATTTATGTCAAGCAATCTGAATCCCTCTCATAATCAGAATCCCATGCTGTCAGATATAGTAGAAAGAGCACTAAGAGTATTTTATTTTTTTTRGTAAGGAGGGATGGTGTCATTTAGTAGTACTAAAGTCAGTACTACTTTGAAATCAATAACAATCAATTCTGTAACAGTCTRGAATCCAGTGATATCTGATGAATTAGTCAAGAGGTCAAATTTTGGAGACATGAGTTCAAGGATGTTATAGCAGCAGCCATTAAATGTATTTCTCTGTGAGATTCATAATGTCAGAAGTTTGTGAAAAAGACCAGATGCAATGAAATCTTGGTGGATAAACTGAAAGGTGAAGCACTGGGGAATAAAATAAATCTGACTTTTGTGATAATGCATAAGTGAAGATTAAAATAGATAACATCTGAAAAGAGTAGACCATGAATGATTATAGCAGAAGATTAAATTGAAATATGTAGGATTTTTTTTTTAATCTACAGTTCATGTTAGAATACWTTATATGAAGCATGGGAACATATGAAGTGATATTTGAGAAAGACACAACAGATATTTATCAATGGAGAGAAGAGAATAAAAGCAAGANNNAAAAAAAAAAAAAAAAAAAAAAAAAAAAGGTTTATTAAAACAAAATATTTCTGTCTTTATTTTTAAGTTTTGCTGCCAAAATAGAGTTGCAATCCATAAATATGTAACAGTGATTTATGGCATTGCATTAATGCCAGTTCTCAGAAATTAGATTACTTCACCTCAGATGCACAACTGTGTCCCTTCCACAACAAGTTAGAAGCAGAGCATGTCTGAATTCTGTGGTTGCCTCATATCCTGCAGAGACAATCAGATCATGAAAAATCCCTTACAAGAAAGTAAGGACATAYAATAGCCAATCTGCCATTCCCTTTAACATATTCCAGTCAAAATAAAATGTTGCTCAATAGAAGCATTTCAATTGAATATTTGTTTGTCTTTTTAAACAGAAAATCCCATTTTCCTGAACTTTCTTAATGAAAAAATGCACCTGGTTGAAAATACAGAATCCTTTTGAAAACTCGTTGTAAAACTGAATACAAGCTCTCTCTGCTGTTACCTGGGTGTGGCATCAGAAGATGAGGATCAATATTTCTAGTTCCTATTTCTGCTTTTWTCCATTTGTTCACCGGTCACTTGAGGTAGGTCACTGACCCTCTCCTCTTCTCCTCTGCAAAATTTTATGGAATAGATGCAATACTCTTAATAGGTGTTCTGAGACTAACCTATGTAAAATGCTCTGATTCTAAGATGAGGGGTTATTTCTAAATGGGATTATGTATAAACCAATATGTTTAAAGAAGGTGTTCCATGCTGATCGTCTTGTTCCCCCAGTGTTTTGTTCACTGTAGTCTCAAAAGACAGTGATCAACCCAAGATATTGTTATGGAACCTCATAAGAAAAAGATTAATTTCTCCAGTCACCGTCTTTTATTTATCACCAATATTTATAATTTTATTCCCACAACCAGACACCATACTGAATACATTTTGTGAAAGAATAAAAATAACTTTGTAAAAGTTCATACTGCAAAGTCTGCATACAGAATTCTGTCAGAGGTTGTAGCTGAAAATCATTTATGGAGACCTTGTGGGCTTTCTTCAAACCTACTCTGTCATATGTATAGTAAACATAACTAACATCATGGCAGAGACACTGTAAATAATATATCTGATAATTTTACTGGGCCTTTGAAGTGTACTAACTTAAAAAAAAATGTGTTCACTTCTTGTAAATTTGAAATGCTGGTAAACAAATATTCAATATGCATACAGTGCTACCTCCCTAGGAATGAACATTATGTGGAATATGAAAAGGGGTTTTATTTAAAAAAAAAWAWAWATATTTTGAATTTCCAGATAGAAAAAWTTTGACTCAAAGCCAAATTCATACCAAGAAAAAAAAATGTTGTGAAGTTGATAAAGGATTACAAAGTAGAAGATATATAAAAAGGTGTTTTAAACATTACAAATAGATACCATTGGTCCAGGTATAAGGGAATTGGTAAAAGGTGAAAAGGAATTGATAGTTGTGACTCCTTAATCAAAAGGATTTCATGCCCTTTGCTTTTTTTGTTTCTTTTAATGTCATACTAATACACAGGTGTCAGAGGTGGTGATAGTGTAGCCCATTTAAAATTCTGATTCTCTGATCTATCACTGTACCTTTTGTGGATTTATATTGTAAACCCTGCCAAGGCATCAAATAATCCTTTCAAAAAGCAAACTTTTGGGGCTTTTTGTAAAATCCACATGCAGCATATGAAGGGAGGGTAAGTTAACAATACTGCTGTGAGAGGTATAGAGATCTGAGCAATTTAACAGATAAGCACCCATGGGTTGAATTGCAATGAGAAAATTTCACTCAACTCTTCCAGCGACAATTCTCCTCTTCCTAACAGAGATCTTAGCTCTGCATCTTTATGCCCTTATATTTCATGCCATTTTCCTTATTTGCTCTTAGTGGGTGTGTTTGAAAGATCATCCAGTTCATTCTGCACACCAAGTTTTATATTGTCACTAAATTTCKACAGAGCACTTTTAGCTTCACTGACAAAGTTGCTAGCAAAAAAGTTGGATAAGACCTCCTCCCAGACTGAATCTTGAGGAGCAGTATTTGTAATTTTACTGTTCCAAGAACTGTAAACTCTCACAAACACTGCTGGTTGCCTTTTCTAATTGGCTAGCTCTTTAAGCARTGAGGGATAATCTAAATATTTTATGGTTTGTTTGATTATTTCCCACACAACATTGACAAAGGCCTTGACTGAAGACACTCTGAAAGATCAGGTTTTTCAACAAAGAAGGATACTGAAAYAGATTTATACGATTTGTGTAAGATTATGTTACACTGAATCGAAGTGCCAATTTGCCAGCTTTCTTTAATTATTCTGTCTTTAAAAATTACAGTTTATAGGGCACAGAAAGTGCCCTCACTATTACAGCAGTCAGGCTAAATACAAGAGCCTGCCTGGATCAGTCTGCATCCATGTAACAGAGCTTTAAAGGATTCCTGAAATGAGAGCTTGGACTCCAGGGGCTGGTAGGATTGTTAGGCTTGGCTGGGCTCTGCTGCCAAGCATCACCTGCCATAGCTTTTTCACACATGCAGCCTCGTTAATATTCAGTGCAAACATGTTCTGTCTGCTTTCATCAAGGCAATATGGATCTCCTTATTGTCATCAAAATGAGAGCTTTTCTGCTACTGTGGATGACAATTTCTCTGGGTGCTGTTAAATTGGAAAACAGTGCCAAAATGGCACTTTCTAAATGGAGAAAGTGTTAATTATGTTGTATGATAACAGAGAGGAGAGGAGCATCGGTACAGACAGTGTCAGTTGCCTTTAAAAACAGAGTAGAGGTGGATGTTCAGCTGCTTCACACACTCGGGTGAGCTGTTGGAAAGAGGCACACAACACATAACTATTAGAGCAAAGCCAGTTGGAAAAAGACCTGAATTCCTAATAATCATKCACTCTAAAAAATAAAATTCACCCCTTTAGCTTCATTTCAAATTGTGTAATCAGCTGCACCTGATTATAACTGGTGCCTAAATCAAGATTAATGAGTTCCTTAAAATTTGTTATAGTTGTATCTCAGTTTGACTGATTTATGTAAATGGCCAATCCAGTACCATGAGCTCCAGTTTCCAAATAATTTTAGCAAAAAGGTGACTAAAATTTAGCTTGTATTGTTATAGACATTATATATATATATATATATATATATATACATAGTACTGTTGCATGCAAGTATTCAGAACAGACTCTGATAGATGAGGACAATTCATTTGAAGTGTGTGTAGTGCTTAGAACACTGAATGAACTAAACAGTTTATTTGAGTAGAATAAGTTACAAAATTAATTAAAACCTATAGCCATTAATTATTTACTCATATGCAACTTTATGAAAGTCTCAGCTTATGTCTGGATTTATTGTGTTATGTCCTACCTCTGTGAGGTAGACAAATGAGAAAAAAAGAAAGACAAAACAAAAGTTATGCCTTCTTCTTAAACCTTAGAACTTTTAAAAATGAATTTCTGGCTCAAGATATTAAAAYGTCATTTTCACATTGATACTGTTCCCAAACTGAAAAAAGCAGAGCAAAGACTTCCAAAATAGGTGTTATTTTGTTATTAGTCAACAGACATTGAAAAGCRGACTCGAGGGTTATCAAAATAAGTGAGCAATGGATAAATAGTTGGAAAAAAAAAAACAAGTCCCAAATTCTTATTCCTTTATTATTCAAGTTTGCTTACCTGTTCTTCTGTAGCTATTCTGCAGAATATAKAAGAGTCCGAAGTAGAAGCTTAAATGAAAATAGAGCACCTCAGTGAGAAGCTGAAGCTGTGGATTTCCCCGGAGGGTGTATCCAACAGCAGCCATGTAGGAAAGCAAAGCACATGGATTAGCTGACTGCTTTGATCTAACACCACATAGATGTGACTAGGTTGGCATGATACCAGAGAATAGAATCATGGAATGCTTTAGGTTGGAAAAGACCCTGAAGATCCTAGCAGTGCCCAGCCACCCAYTGTGTCCCTAAGTGCCATATTTAGGAACTCTTAAATACCTCCAGGGACTCCTCTAGAGTCAGGCTGTTAGATGCTTGGAAACTCTTAGAGTGATGAAGTTTTTTCTAATATCCCATCTAAATCTTTCCTGRTGCAACTTGAGGATGTTTCCTCTCATGCCACTTCTTGTTACTTGGGAAAAGAGAATAACCCCCACCTCCAAACAGCCTCCTTTCACAGAGTTTTAAAGGTCTCCCTTCAGTCTTCTTTACTCACCATCTGCTGATGAGTTGCTCACGGACCCGGGCTGTGGAAGGTGCATGAAGTGGCAGTTTGGATGTGCTGGAGAAGAAGCACTCAACAACCACTACACTGGAATACTTTCCTCATGCTGAGGGGAGTTATCAGCACAGGCTGGGGAATGAATCTGTGCTGCTAGGTGAGAGGCTGGACATGACCCGGCCATGGCACTGCCAGCCCAGAGAGACAAACGTGTCCTGGGCTGCATCCAAAGCAGCGTGGGCAGCAGGGGAGGGAGGGGATTGTGCCCCTCTGCTCTGCTCTGCTGAGACCCCACCTGGAACACTGCATCCAGCTCAGGGGGACCAGCATTGGAGGGACAGGGACCTGTTGGAGAGAGTCTAGAGGACAACTACAAAAGTGATGAGAGGTCTGGAGCACCTCTCCTATGAGGAAAGGCTGAGAAAGCTGGGATTGTTCAGCTTGGAGAACAGAAGGCTCCAGAGATACCTTATTGAGACCTTTAGGTGTTTTAAGGGRGCTTACAGGAAAGATTAGGATTTTTTTTTTTTACAGAACATGTTATGGTAGGAAAATGGAAATTAGTTTTACATGAAAAGAGGGTAGATTTCTATGAGATGTAAGAGGGACTCTTTTTTTACGGTGAACACCTTAAAACCCTGAAACGTTGTCCACAGAGGTGGTAGGTGCCCCATCCCTGGAAATATTCAAGATCAGGTTGGAGAGGATGCTGAGCAGCCCAATCTAATTGAAGARTTAGATCCATGATCACTGGAGGGGASTTGGACTAGATGGYGTTTAAAGGTCTCTTCCAACTCAAATTTTGAGTCTATAGCATCCTTATCAAAATCCACTACAAATGAGTACTCATTTTGAAAGATAACATAAAGTCAATTTCTATAATCCTCATCTGTTTAATTTAACTTTTGACCCATGTTATTTGTACTACAGATTAATTCTTTTGCATAATTTAATAGAATTCCTGGGGAAATAAAACCCCTGAACACTGGGAGGAATAAAAGCTCTGTTTTGTCTTTCCTGTCTAAAAGCTCAGTTTCTGTCTTCCCTCTCATTTTACAAGGTGAACAGAAAACCGTCTCAAGTTTTTCAAAACTGCCTTCAAAGATCAAAGGAATTAAGAAAACTTCAGTGAGTCATAGACATTTTCATAGGTCWCCCAGCTCAGTCTTTCATCAAAAAATAAATAGAAAATGAATTGACTCTTGAAAATAACATAAGCAAAGAAAAGAAAAGTGAACTTTAGTATTCACAACCTAATTTACATTCTTCCTTCATTCTGGCAACCCTTGTAGTTAACAGATGGTGCAAAGGCAAATATACCTTTCAATTATAGGAGGAAAAAAAAAGGTGGTTTAAGAAATGTGTTCTATTAAGTGTGAGAAATTAAGGCTGTTTCACTTATACTGCTAGTCTGTAGCACGATATAAGCAAATTAGAGGAAATTGGGTGCCTAATTGTCTTACAGGATTCTAAAAATGCATCCCATTAGCCCCAGTTCAGGATGCAGCTCTGGTTCYTAAGATCATGCTGGATCCTAAATATGGACACCAGTGTCATTGACTTCATTGCTGAACTCTGAGCTTTCTATAAAATTCAAATTAGACAGGTACCAATGAGACATTATATAATTCTTCAAGGACAAATAGACTTTGAGATGTCTACTTCCTTCACTTTCTGAACTCTGATCAGATACCATGAATACCAGGTCATCTCCAGCAACAGCTGTCCACAGCTCCTTTCACAGGCAATGACCAACAAAAATTGTCTTTCAAAGAAGGATAATCGTTATAGTCAAATGATTGGCTAAATCACCTTTCTGGTTGTTCTGATGGTGCCCTGCATTTTAGTGGAGCCCAGATGGGTTTGCCACTGTTGGGTGGCAGAATGCCATATAGCTCTGACAACACCAATTGTTAACTGTGACGATATAGATTCTTCTGTGTGAATGTCTCATTTACCACCSCTTCCGTACTGAAACCCATTTTTCCCACTGTAGATAAGCCTAGCTTCTTTTTCAGAATAATAGTGGCCATAGTCAGTGTGTGACTCTTACTTTTTCAATTTTTTGTCTCCTTGTTTTAATTTTAACATTCTTAGGGCCCTGTAGACAGTTGATATAAGCTACTGAGAAGGCATTTAAAATCTGCCTTTTCTGGTCTACAGMTGAGAAAAACTGCAGTGGATGTAAATACAGGTTTCATCTATGAAGGCAAGTTATGGCTTGGTTTTCAGGTTTTGGTTTTGTTGCAAGTCCCCATCTATGAGTAAGAGTTGTTAATCAGACACAAGGAATGTTCCATTCCGCACACAAGCTAAAACCTCAGCTTTTCTCAGGGATATAGTAAGATACTCAAAATTGTAAATTGACTGTCAGCTTCCACCAAACTTCTTTTCTTGCACTTTATTTAAAAGCAGAGCTCTCCCATGTTTCTTTTCAAAGTGGAGTGTGTTTCTGATCACATTATAGAGTGCTTATGAATCTTCCCTTTTCTGCAGAAGTTAAAAGAAATACGTTAAAAGCACTAATAGCTTCATAATCAGCTAGTGTCAAGAAATAAAATTACCKTCCATGTGTATTCCTGTTTCCAAGCACTTTTTGCATGCAAAAAGTATAATRTTGCTTGAATCTCTGTTTACTTGTATTCCATATTATCAGAAAGTTGCAGTTGGAGCTTGAAGTGTCTGTGTTCTGCCAGTTATGGTAGGGGGTTTTTTTTGGGGTTTTTTTTTTTCCATTGTATGTTAATTGGATGGTTTTATTTTAATACTCGAGAACAATAGTGTTCAGGCTGTTTCTCTCTCTCTAAACTATTATTTTAGTTTACTGTTAATTTGCCTTCAGAACAGATTTTGCTGTATCACCATTAATTCTTGTTGTTGTGGTCATCTCATGTTTTGATTGAGTTTGGGGACAGAAATAAAACTGTCTGATTTCTTAAAAACTTAACTGTTGCAGCRTGCTAATTCCTGCTGTGAAATGTTTCTTTAGTTTTCACCTGTTTTTCAGGACAGGGTCATGATAATCACAGGTTTCCATATAATTTTTTTTGATTGCTTCAGAAGGTTTCTGCCATGGAAACAAAGAAATCAAATTTGCCACTTCAGGTAAAAAAAAAAAAAAAAAAATCCTCTTCAGGTTTAGAATGGCATAAAGAATTTGTGGGATTTTATCCTTGACATGTGGTATTCTTGTAGGTCAAGAATAATTGTAATAATGGTAATTTTTTTTTTTTTTTAAATAAGTATGCACAATGTTTTATCAAATTTACAGTGTAATTTGTTGCTCTACAATTAAGAAAGGGACACATGGAATGAATCTTATGCTCTGTGTGGTACTTGAAAAAACTTAGATAAAAGGACTGCATTATTCTGATACGATGTCTTGTATGTAACATTTTSGGACCTCTTGTTACCATAACAACAAATTGAAAAGTGAGACAAAGTTAATATCATGATACAKTTTTTGACTATTTATTGCTTCATTTCAACATTTTCTTCTTCACACTGCAGAGGCTTACATTACAGTTCGTTTGTTGAAATATAATTAATATGAGAGATAGGCAGAGCAGGCAGGCAGGATTCAGAAGTTTGAATGAAAACAGCTGATTTCTCCCTTTGGAAAAATATTTGTCCCACAGACAAAGCCAATTCAAGCAGCCTCATCTCTCTCTCTCTCTCTCATTTGCTGTGTATCTGTTATTGTGGTTGTGCTTTAGACTAAAGATCACCATCTGTTTTGCAGACTTTACTTTTTCTTCGGGTCCATAACAGGAGAGAGACGTGGCAAATGCTGTGATTATTCTACCACTACACATGATCAGCAAAAATCCTATAGTGGAAATAATTTTCTATTCAAAATAGGAATTGATAGAAAATTGTTACTTCTTAGCCTGTTTTTCTGACGGAGCTAGAAATGGTCTAATACTAAAAAATTTGCAAGTCTCAGACAAGTTTTTTTCACTTGAATCAGAACCATCTGTAAAGTAGTTGTGATGCTGAATGATTTATGCATTTTTTTTTTTTATATATTCACTATGTATTTTACACATATATGTTGGTAGCTTTGTAGCCTATTGTTGTATCTGTGGTTAGTGTAACCAGTAATTTTCCCTACRTTTTCCCTAGGCAGGAAGACAAAACACATTCTCAGGCCCCCCCATCCTATCTTAGTTCTCCCAGCAACCAAGGTTGAGACCAGCTCTTCCAGGCACATTTTCATAAATAAAGTTTAGTTCACACCTGAYRGARGAGGATTTAGAGAGGGTTGAACTGGGAGAAATTACCTCACCACCTATGTCTCCAACTGATGATTTTTGTCAGATACATCAATTTGCTGAACTTATAAAACCATATTCACCTCAGGGCAAGAGGGCAGGCGGGCAGGGGGGTGGGCATTTTGTGGATATTCCATATCTTCTCCTGGAGACCTGGAGATCGACCTTTATATTAGTCCTCCTATGCTCATATTATCTCAGAACTGTATTGTTTCATTTCTAGGGTCCTTAAGGCATGGGCTGAAAAACATATTTGAAAGATCTCACAGAGTACTAGACATCTGMAAAGAARCAGAGTGCCCCTGTCTCTGCATTAYACCACATGGAAAATTGTCTTTATATTCCTTATGTGCTTTGAGGAGTGAAG
The DNA here is from genome assembly GCF_030028575.1 of Malurus melanocephalus. Lineage (NCBI taxonomy): Eukaryota > Metazoa > Chordata > Aves > Passeriformes > Maluridae > Malurus > Malurus melanocephalus. The sequence goes on from NW_026623277.1 coordinate 1,276,935, forward strand.
ATAAARACTGAGGCCAGTGCACTGCCACGTCCTCTGCTCCTCCCATGCTGAGCTAACAGCAACACTGAGCTTGCTAATCACCAATCAGGGTCACAGCAAAGCACTATCATAACTCTGTATTCTGAATCACTTCCAGAGTATTTAATTCTGTTTAAATTCCACTCCTGGAGACTATTTTCTTTCTCCTGTCTGCCCTATAGACTACTAAGAGTATGCTTAGTCACTGAGTTACAAAGGGTAATGTTCTGATGAAATCCTAAAYCTTTTTAAGCAAATTCACAAAACTCAGAAAGCTCAGGTTAAGAAAAACAGAACAGGATGAGAACTGCAATTTAACTTGCAGACATTAAACTGCACTTTTAGATTTACAGTTATATTAATGTAAAAAAAAAAAAAACCCTTTTTCTGATAAATGCAAGTTGTCCTTCGTCTGTATAATAATTTTTCAGGAAATAAATCAAAAACAAAATAAAAAGAAAAATGCAGAGCAGCTCCAGTCCTGTTTTGTTAAATTTTACAGTGTTTTATCTCTCAGTGTATTATTTGTTTCTCTTCCCTGTCTTCTTTCACTTTTTTTTTTGCCCTGAGCACTCTAATGTGTCTGTGTGGTCATTTGGGTTTTGTTTGGGTTTGGTTTTTTTTTTTATTTTTTTCATTTAATTGCAGATTATCTGAGGACATTAAATTGTTATGATTCATTTACTAGAGAGAAATACAATTTGAGCCACTTTGCAATAATTTGTTTGCTGTAGTATAATTGCCATGTTAGGATTTTTTTAAAGACATCAATGCATTCTGTATTCTGTGCAGTCACCATACATTATCTCACTCAATATAATTTATAAAATGTTAAAGTAATCATTACAAATTAATTCTGTGTTAACTGAGGAGACTGCTGTGCACAAAACAGCAAAAACAGGGTCACAAGGTCAAGCTCATCATTGCCACTCGTAGTTATCACCCGCTTGTCTCCCAGTGCAGTATCTGCAGTGCCTGAGGGTGGCGTGAAACAGACACTACACGTTGGAGCTGTCACATGAACAGCAAAAGAGCTGTGTCCTGCCCGTTTTCTGCACCTTGGTCTTTTCTGTAAGGTTAAAAATGCGTTTCCCGGCTCTTTTTCAGGAGTTACAAGTCGTGGCTGTCCCTTTYTTAGAGTATATATTGATCATAGTGTTTTCATCTTTGTAAGTAAAAGGGAGCACAGAGGAGCTTATGTGGCAGTTCTTGTCCTAGTTAATCGTTTACTCTAAAATTAATTGCATAGTGATCCTTTAGAGGTTTTGCTTCTTATTTTTCTAATTTTTCAAATAACAATGGAATTATTATTTGAAATAATAACTATCCCTATATTATTATTGTTGTTGTCATTGTTTATTATTATTATTATTATTATTATTATTATTATTATTATTATTATTATTATTATTATTATTATTGTTATTATTGTTGTTATTATTATTATTATTACTGCTATATTACAGCAACTCAAGTACATCAGCAGGAATATGGAACCAACACTACAGGAACTGCAGAGAGGTTTCATGTGGAACTAACAGTGAGCAAGTTGGAGGAAGGACAACCTAGATTTATTATTGGATAGGCCAYCCACAGGTCCTTTTAAAACTGAAAGGCTGCATCATCACCCTCCCAATTCTGTAGACAAATATAAACAGTTCAAAAGGATAGCATGAGTTTCTTGTTTGAAGAARCAAGATGATGTAGGACACAATGAAACAGTCAGAGTGCCAGAAGGGCACAATCAATGAAAAGAGATTTTTTAAAGCACAGTGGGAACTTCAAAGTGCCCATGGGTCCAAACATGGTTATAGAAATATTAAAGTAAAAAAAGTTGCAAGAGAAAAGAGCACAAACATTTTAAGCATCAATTGCTTCAAGTAAGTTTCTTAGATGTCTTTTGTTGTGCAAATGAGATACTCAGGAGGAGATTGTTTTAAACACTGATTCAGAGGGGTTTTGTATTATTACATTTCTCACAGGTTTGGTGCTTGTGGAGAAGTACACARAGCTGTTGTGGTCCAAGAAGGGTTCTTTTATGCTCACAAACAGAACTGACAAACATCACCATTCCCATCTCAGCCACACCTTTGGCAACCACGGCACATTTGCCTGAAGCCCCACAGACCCACCACGAGTCCTGCCACATCACAGGAAGAACCCAGAGTTGCCATTCCTGTTTGTCAGAAGCTGCAGTTTAATCACTGCTGTGTGATTATCGAGAATTTTTTTTTTTTTTTTCTCAGAAAGATCTGGGACTCTTGTTCTTTTTGCTAAATGGGTTCTGGGGGCGGGATAGGGGAGAAGTTAGACGTTAAAAATCTCATTTAACGTTGAACTCTGCAAATGCTTTTGTGAGAAAGGGGGAGATTTCAAAATGTCAAAACATTTTACTTGGAAAAGAGGCAAGTGAAATGTTTTGACATTTTCAAAATTAAATGCTTCATTAAACAAATGGTGAAATGAAACATTTTGAGAAACAAACACATCAGACTTAGTATTTAACCCCCCCCCCCTTAAAAGCTGTCTCTATTAGAAGAATAAGGTCAGAATAATATTAAACAATTCAGAACTGAAACAAAATGTTTTTCAGTTTGACATAAGCTGCTATTGTAATGTTTTTGATCTATTTCCTTGAAAACCTTACAAAATTTCCCCAGCTCCCTTTTAGTTTTCTTGATTTCTGCTTGTTTTCCCAGACAATCACCAACATGAAATACATTATAGATCCAGTTTTGAGCTTTCCCTTTTCTGCTGGTTCCTATGTTTATGATTTTCCTCTTGCTTASTCTTCTCTGTTTCCCAGAATAATTGTTTGGGTTTTTTAAAATTTAAAAACTACTGAAACTTCTCTTTAGCTGAATATCCCTTAGTCACTGAGCTTGCCCRTTTGCTCACTGTCCTGGCAAAAAGATGAGGCTTTGGTCGTGGACTGCAGTGCACACAAGTTACATAAAAAGGAAGGAGATTTGTTCTCTGACACTATCTGCAGTTCGGGTAGGCTACAGGGGAAAGCTCTTTTTTTTTACTTTTTTTAAAATCAAATCTATGCAAAGTATTTTTAAAAATGCTTCTGGCTGGTCTTTCTAATTCTTTCATTAGCCAAACTGTCCAGCTGCAGGCTGGATCCAAGTTTTTTGGACCAGAGCCCATGCTTYCCAGTTTCTTGGGCAACAAGAAGCAATTTTTTTTTTTTTTTGCCTGAGAAATGACCCGTCAATAATTCTTTACTTTTTCTATCCTAATGAAGGGKCGGCAGGAATATAAACCGCATTTAATGAGTTTTTAAACCAACTTGCAGTATTCTTCCTGAGGTTGAAACAGGTGCTGGATACCATTGAGTCTCCTTAGCCATTGAATCAAAAAAAATTCAACCCCAAGAAGTGTCTTCCATGATTCAGAGGGAAGCACTGTGGCAGGGCACCATGACCATGTCACTGCAGACTTTCTGTRTGTATGAACAAGATGACCCCACCTTCTACACTTGTCAGGCAAACACTGGCTGTCACCAGCCATCAACTCACTGTAGGAGAATCACATGATCAGGCACAACGTACTGAACTTTAAAAAAGAGAAAAAATATATATGATACCACAGTGAAAACTACTGTTTAAAAAAAAGAAAAAAAAAAAAAAAAAGCTTGAATGCAGGTATTTTTCTTAACACATTTTTCACAGATGGTATGGCTTCTATATAATATGTTCTTTTAGAAACTCATGATGTAACTTCATTTTATTCTTCTGAAGATGCTGAAAAGCCATTTCTGGGAAAAAGGTTTTGAAAGATAGATAAAAATCCATGGCCACCAGGAAGCGAAGGGCAGGGAGTTTTTAACTCATACTTATTCCCAGTTCATTTTGTACAGGGACAGTTAGTTTGGTCATTGCTCATAATTTTAAGGTATTGATGACTCACTGTGTCATGGTCCTTGAAGCATCTTTGGTATTATTCTCTAACTGTTTTAATTGTATTTTAAATTTCAAATGTGGAAGATTGGATTGCAGCTGCTTTGCTAATGGGGTGAAGGGTTTCTCTGCAGTCCTGTGAATTTTTGGAACGCTTAAGGAGCAGGCTTTGGACATGATTTCCAGAAATGTGACRAACAAGTCACAGGTTCTATCCCTGAACACGAAATTTCACGCTGATATATGAACACAAAATACTTGTCTTTCACCTCCCTTCATTCCAGAGCTGGAGGTCTGCCCTTGTGTGTGAAGTAAAAGATGAAGCCAGCAGAACTGAGCCACAGCTGGCATTTTTAATCTGACCGAGTAGATATCCTTGATATACCTGACCACTCACTACAATGCCATTCTCAAGGTAATTAGGTTAAGTTAAAAAAAAGAAAAGAAAAAAAAAAAAAAAAAAAAAAAANGTGTGAATGTTGCAATTGCACCTTTGGATGTTACACGTGGCTGCCCACATGGCACTTGGGCATTGTGGTGTTTTGTGTGGCTGCCCCAGGGTGACAGTAGGACAAAGGTGACCTGGCGAGCAGGCAGATGAAAGTGGCATGCAGTGGCCTTCTTCCATCCCCTGTAAGTGCACAGGCCTGGATATGGATGTGCTTTTCCTGGGAGTGACCAGCTCCAGGCATAGCAACTGCAGCCTGAGCAGGGTGGACGCGGCAGGGGTCAGCTGAAGCGAACGCTGCTATCAGGTCATGTCACAAGACTGCCAGGCCACTGCTGCTGACATCTATCACAARGAATGGATCTTTCTGGGCAAAAATCTATCATTGGCAGAAGAGGTGAATCTATTACGGGTGATGAATATTTACGGAATGGAAATTTTTGTAGCAGCCCAGATCTCAGCTATCAAGGACAGCAAGAGACCTAAAGAACTGAAATAGTTCTAAACTAGTTCTTCACTCTTTCTGCTCAGGTAATTATTCATTTACAGCAAATGCTTTTTCTCCTTACCAACAGTTAATAGTGGTTAGCAATCATTTCACAGGCAGCATAATACTATTTCAGATATGATAGTTCAGCAATATTTATTTGTTAAATGACTCCATATTTAAAAAAGGAAAATCTTTCGAACTCCAGCTTTCTGTAGAGRAAGAATGACAGCAATTTAGCAAGTTTTTTACTCTTAAATATTTTGCTAAATTTTAAGCTTAAAATCACCCATCACAGACTTACCACCAGACAATTCTGCAAAGTGAACAGAAAAACCAGAGTGACTTTCTCAATAAATAGAAGAGCAAATTATTTCCTCTTCTGATATGTTCATTATAGGCTGTGCCCATCCTCCATTTACCTTTATTGATGATTTCCAGATGATGAAGGCTGCTTTTWATATGAATTGAAATTTCAATTTCAGCAGTCAGTGATTCTCCCCAGATGTAATTCTCCCCACACATGACAGTATATCCTCATTTTTGGTAGGTATTTTCCCTGTATTCTAGAGAATCTGATRGAGGAGTAAAATGAAAGAGAAGAAATCAATAGTAGAGTGTACATCAATGAAAAACDAAATACCAGTCTAAATAGTCAATACATAGTGACATGAATTTCTGAAGTCAAAAAGTCACTTTCAAAAGTGCAGTTTAAAGACCTCTTCCAAATGCATAAATCAATTCAACTGTAAAAAAGCTGTAAAATACCTAGRAGTTCAATATTTGTAGGTGACTTAAGCACTTAAAAGCCCAGTCATTGAAMATCAGTGGTTTCTAAACATCTAAATCTTTTCTATATTTGAAATTTGAGATGACAATCACATAGAAAATTCAAAGCGTTTCATTCATTGCCACTGCAACATCTGCAAGACAACATCTCTTTTGGAGAGTAGGATCTGCAGGTTTCAAGAGTTTTGTGAGACCTCTGGGTTTGTGTGGGGATTTTTTTGTTATTGTTTTGGGGGATGTTTTTATAACTGTTAACAGTTACTTTTCTGATATATTTGAGAACAATTAAAAAAACATTAATGACATCTTCTTTATCCTGCCCTCTACTTGCACAATAGGTGCAGAAGACACAGAAGGGCCACTGGAGAAAATCTAAGTGTTTATCTTTACTTCCATGGGTCACCTCCAWCCGCAGTTAGAAAATTGAAATATCCGTAACATCGCTTCCAATGTTATTACTTGGGGTTTTTTAAACAAAACAAAAACCCCAAACTAAACAAAACCACAATAAAAGCCATGTACACACCCTTTATCAGGGGTTGGTTAACATTGATTTTTAGATTATCTGTAACTTATTAACCTCCATTTCGTTTCTAATGTTCTTTAATCTCTTGAATTTCTTCAAGCCTCTCCTTATAGAAGGCCAAGCACACCATGAGTAGAACGGGCACAAAAAGGGTTCAGAGCCATCTTTGGTTCTGCATTTGGCCTTCACTGACAAAATACCATAAGGGGAAAGGAGAAAGAGAGAAAATGCTTCATGAATTCCGTGTATTTAGAGTTTTACCAATCAAAAGTAGTAATTGCATCCTTCAATTACTCACATGGGCTAGAATGCCTTATGATTGTAATAATTACAATAAAAATTAATAATAATATTAATAATAATGCTGCAAAATCTGGAATTACAAAATATGCCTGGAGCAGATAACTGTACCTACTTCTCTGTGCTCTAGGGCTGTGAACAATCATCTCGTTGACAGCACTGCTGAATGAGGATCACCTGAAATTTTCTTATGATTTTGAAAACTACACATCATCTAAATAAAAGCTAATGTCACTTTCTTGATGTCCCATCATTTCATGTGTCATAGAAGTTCTCAGCTATCTGAGATTAAATAGTAATTCAGCAGAAAACACTTCCTCAGGCATGTGTGTGTGGCTCTTCTGGGAACAGAATATTTGCAAACTCGTGTATACAGACACACAGGTAAAACACACAGGCAGGAATGACTAATGTGGACTACTCCCTCCAAAGATGTTCTGGTGCATTTTTCGTGATCACTGCATGACTRTGGCCCTTATGAAATCCACACAAATTGAGCAGATAAAACTGAGAAAATCTTAAACTGACTTTTAACAGTGTAGCCTACAGGAATGCAGGGAATCAAGTATCACAAAGAGTAACAGAGAATAAGAATTTATATTTCGAAAGAAAATCATTCAGTCTATGTAAAAAAAAAAGCTTATATTACTTTCATTAAATATGTATTATCCCTTTTCATGAGATTAAAGACAAACAGAGGAGGAAAAWGAGTCAAAGTGAAAAGGAAGAAAAAAAGAATAAGACAAGAGGAGTGTTCATTACAAGAATTCTTTCACATAATTTAGTAGTCCAAATTAATTTATTTTAAAAGAAAAAAATGTTTTAGGACTGAAACAAGGAAATCAAACCTCAAGGAATTATCTTGAACATGACTGGGAAAAGATATACTTGGAATTACATACACGAAAGGCTTTGTTCCACATTTATATTCCACATTTCTTCCTTCTGTCTTATACAAAGCCTTCTTCTGCATCAATTTCTTGCACCAAGAGACCATTGTCTGAAGGAAAGTTTGCTTTTCTGCAACAAAAGACTGGTGCTCCAGTTAAATGGCAAAGACAAAACACCTTCAGATGTCAATCCATATTTCTGCTTCATTATTTTCAGTTGTATGTGCTAACTTCCTCTTTTTCTTAAATGGGATTAAATCCAGATCCCAAGAAGTGAGGTGTTATAATTTTTTGCAAAACCAAGTATCTAAGTGATACCTGGTATGAGCTAAACAGGATTCCCCGCCAAGCTCTGTTTGTCCTGCTGTTCTCCCCTACGCTGATACATGACTTGGGATCATGTTATAATTTTGCTTTGCTTTGTTTTCAGGCAATGAACTGGCRGGGCAACCAGTGGAGCAGCAGTCTGTGGGTGAGCATGGCCCCTCTCACTGTCCTTCCTGCAGCAAATTGAGTGTTTTGATGAAGATTGAGTGGAACATGGTGTGTTCAGGTGTCATCAGGTGTGACAGCATCTCTGCTGTGCCAGAAACTACACTGGAACATCTGAAGAGCCAGAGGAAGCAACCATGCTTTCATCCCTGAAGAAACAGATTAGGATTTTAAATGGTTAGATAGTTACTGTAAAATTTTACAAATCCTCTTCCAAAAAATAGATCAATGTGTTTCTTTAAAAGTTCATTGAAGTTTGACTTATAATGAAGGATGGATGGTCTATCTTTTGTTCTTCTGCAAAAGAAGTTCATGCAACTGCTGAATAAAATCTTGCAGCATATCTATTTTCTCTATGGTGTTATGAGTACAGACTCTGCATATGAACAACTGAGGCTGATTTATCAACTTTGTATATTCTTCTGTTGTAAAAATTCTGTTACCAATTCAAGATGTTTTATTTGAAGTCATTCCTGTTATGCAACATAAAAAAAAATTATATAAACAAAAAAAAAAATTAAAAATAGTTAAAAATCAATGAAGACTGATAGGAAATATACGATTTGCTAAAATAAGTCTTTGGGTTGGCTAGAATTTCCCATGTGCCTCAAATTACTCTTATAGGCAGATTTTTGAGGAATCAAAACAACATATCTGTTATGTTTAATATTGTGATATAGACAACATAAGCTGATGATTTTCAAAACTGCAAGACTTATTTATACAGCATTAAGGTCAGCAAAAGAAAATGCTGTCTAAGTTCCTATGCCTGCAGCTCGCTCTTTATGTGGATGCACGCAGTTGGTGCTTCGTTTAATGCCGACCCCTGGAAGAAGCCGACAAGGACTACGACCCAAAAAGTTCACGACAGTCAAAGGAGGGTCTGTGAGCAGCAGTTTCCTCTGCAGAACAAACACCTCATGGCCATCATGCTCCCTTTCCAAACAGAGGAGCAATGCTAGCTGAATAATGAAATGAATAATGAATAATGGAAAATTCACAGGACCCAAGAAACTCTTTTTTTTTTTTTTTTTTTGAAATGAATAATGAATAATGGAAAATTCACAGGACCCAAGAAACTCTTTTTTTTTTTTGCTGCAAGGAGCCTTGAAAAAAGCAGCTGACTTTTGAGGGAGCATTAAACTATTAGGACAGCTATTAGGCCTTAGCATGAGCTCGGGGAGGTCACAAATCAGACAAGATTGTTCAAAAATTATTATAGAGGAGTTGCTTCAGTGAGTTAGAAATGTTAAGGATTTAGGATAAGGAACTAAGATTTTTGCATGGGTTGCTTTTTTTTCTCACTCAGATTTTTCTGTTTGGCAGAGACAGTTAAAATTATGTGCCATGGGTTTGCAAAGAGAGATACAAAAATAGAACTTTGAGCAAAGATAAAGCATTCTAGTTCTGTAGTATTCTTAGAGGGTACATCAGATACATCACCGACAGATTATTTTGTCATAATGTTATTTTAGTTCTGCTTTAATTCTGAGGTTTTTAATTCAGATGCTGCCATGTAGCTTTTTTTTTTTTTTTGGTAGAACATGACCTTTGCCATAGACTTTTGATGCAAAGTAGATCAAAGTGATGCAAACACCATTTTCTGATGAGGGGAAGAAAAAGGTAGAGAAACTTAGGCAATGAAGGAAGGCTACGAAAGCCTGTTCTTAAAATTAAAGGTCTGAAGTCCAGGATTATTGCAGTTGTGTATGTAACATAGGACTATTTTGTAACCGTTAAAAAAACAAACAAACAAAAACAAACCTAAAAGGTCTTTTTTTAATTGGCCTTAAAGATAACTAGATAACAAGGTCATGGTGAATGGTGTTATTTCCTGGAATAATTGAAGCTTCTTGGCATTTAGAAAGAGGGATTTAGGAGTCAAGAGGAAAAGACTAAGATATTTATAAGGAGTCACAGGAAAGGTAAAAAAGAATTTGGCAATGAGACACCAATAGATAGACAGTCTAGATGAAGGACCTGGTTCTTCGTTTTATTCTCTCACTAAGGATCTTGACAAGTTTCAATGCAATTCTTTTGGTTTTCATCCATTCAATAGAAACAAATATGCAGAGCACTGGTGGAGAAAAAGAGTCACAGGTGAGAAATACTGATCTGGCTTTTGACCAGAGGGTAGTATTACACTACGATAAGCTTTCTCTGACAAGGTTCTGTGGTTTAAGAGCTTTGAAACTGATGGCATATAAACTTCTACATGTAAAAATTTATTGACTTGATATCATTAGCTCTTTTCAGAACAACTGTTTCCATAAATTAGAATATCTAATTGTAATACCTTTTGAAAGCAACAGAAGGCTGTAAGAACTGCCAGAGTGCTGTGTTGTTGACTCTGGTACTACTTGTCTACTTGCTACCTTTCAGAAACTTACTAAGTGTGTTAGGCACACGATTTGATTTTGTACTCCTGCCCTGGGTAGCCACCACCCCTGTGTATATTGATGAAATAAATTATTTGATWGTAACTATTGCTGTTACTACAAAATTTCTTCCTGCGAAGAGCTGTGGCATTCACTGAACCAGGTTAATGACACTGCATGGACAGCACAGATCACAGTTTAGCAAAACTGTACAGACAGCTCTTTTCACTATGATTTATATCATTGCCAAGTCAACATTCCAATTTGGATTCTGTCTTAATGACAACAAAAGGAAATCAAGGGGTTTTCTGAACAGTAAACAGAGTCCTCTGAATATTGAAGGTGTAGTCACATTTTCAAGATTTCTACATGAATTTCTGMATACCTTGGGCAATATCTAGCTTCAGTGGCATCTCTACCAATTTCTTTATTTTGGGGTAATCCTGGAAGTTTGAAGTGCTGGTGGAAATGTTAACTGTTCTGRTGTATCGTGGTGCTACTCTTGGTGCTGTCCTGAATACTGCCCAGGGTTTGACTCAAAACCCCAAATTTACCCTGAATGACTTAGGAAATCTTGGCACACACAGTCTAWGCAAGGTGCCCTGGAATAATTTGCTTAGACTTTATGTCTATTCAGATAGTTGCAGTACAAACAGTTTGCATGACTTTTCTCCAGGTTAGGGTCAAGAGCAGTTTTTGTGGCCAAGCATGCTCTAAGAGGAGAAACCAAACAATTGAATAAATAAAGGTCAGCATTCCAAACTAGATTAAAACTTGTGGATAGATGGATCTTAATGATTTCATTCTCTAAAAGTTCAACAAAAGCTGCACCTTCAAATGCTTTTCTGAAGAAGATGATAGACGACAGTCAAGAACTTCTTAGCATTTGTCATAAACTGCAATTCTTAATGAAATATTGTGCTACTGCAGGCTCCAAAAGCASTACAAGGTCTCGAGGAATATTGGATGTAGCACAGGAGCCAAGCAGGTGTACCACAGCCTAAACATCCTTGAGACACCTTCTGAGGGATACTGACTGTTTGATGAGTCTAGGAGAATCTCTGTGTTCCCTCAGTTATTTATTTTTCAGTTACTGAATCAGGGTTCCCTTCTCTTCTACTTCTTACTCAGACTCCGTGTGTTTATYTTTGCCCATTTTGTTGTCTCAAATAGAGAGAATGCCATTAAAATTCCATTACTCGAATTTATTTTGAATTAAATATATTACTGGTGTATCACTTCTAGCTGACACAGATTAAAAAAAAATTAAATATCCAAGTCAGCATGCTTACTGTCCATGATGGTTTTTTTCAGTAATTTTGAGTTTTAATAAAGATCCTGTCTCACAGACTGTTATATTTAGTGTTAGTATAAAATGATTGGCACAGAAATAYGAAATGGACTGTCCAAATTCAGCAGAATTTTTTTGAAACTTCTGACTGAATCTGTAGGGAAAAGGAGGATTTTAAATGAATAAACATATTAACCATGTAACAGAAAATACTTTAAAATGTGTGTACTTTACATAAGATAMATGGACCAAATAAACTTCTTTTAATATAAGTTTCTTCAAAGGGAGAAACTTGCCAGTGGCAAAAAAAAATTCCAATATGGCACATAGATATACAGTGTTCCATGTGTATGGGCAGGATGTAACTGAAGTGAATGGAGCACTCTAACCAAATGCCAAATTGCAGTTTTCTGAAAAAAAGCATTTTGAGATGATATGAAAATCATTAAATGATCTCATGTGTTTGAAAGGTATAAATATTGACTGAAGTACAGCCCAAAACATCTGACTATTCATTGACAAATGGCAGCACAGTGCTTGTGATCAGAAAAGTTGAATTTATGTATGATGGTAATCTCATTACATTTGAAATAATTTATATCAAGGAAGCCAGGAGAAACTTAGGAAAGCATAATAGTGGGGGTCARCTTGACACATTGCTCCCCAAATTTGGATTAAAAAGGGCTTCATTTGCACAAGGTGAAATTTGTAGCCATAAAAAAAGTACTCTTGTACTGCCACTGTAAAACAAAATCTGGGTTTGCCATAAACCGTGATGGAAAACCCTCTCACTAATCATAGCCTGGAAAGTGTTTTGCTTTAGGAACAGCAAAAGGATGGAACATTTTTCTATACATTAGATGAAATATGAAAATAGACATACAGAGAAAATCAAAATGAAGTTTTTCTTCATTACTGATTATTTCATTGTAAGGATTTTTAGTTGGGTGATTAGTTGGTTGGTTTATTGGAGTTTGTTTTTTTTTGGGGGGGGTGGGGATTTTGGTTTTGTTTTGTTGTGGTTTTTGTTTGTTGATTTATTTTACTTTGCTTTGCTTTGTTTTGTTTTGGTTTTGGTTGGTTGGCTGCTTGATTGGTTGGTTGGTTGGTTTAGTTTAGTTTAGCTTCTTTTTTTCTTTTGATTACCTTGGTGTTTCAAAGAAAGATTTTAATGGAGAAAACAGGGTCTAAACAGSGCAGATAAAATGTTGATTCTCAGTAATTTATTATTCAGAAACGTGGCTGAAGGCATGATGACATCCTGAGGGGTTTGGACAAACACCAGTTCATGGGAACCTTACGAGGTTTAAGAAGTTGTGAAGTCAGTTTGCTCTGAGAATCAACTTTTTCCCCCATGTAGTTATTGCAGACCTATGTTCCTGAGCATAGAATGAAGTCACCATTACTGATGACAACAATTAAGATGCTAAAAGCTATTGTTTTAATAGTTAATTTTATTATCTGCGTGATGCATCAGAAAGTGCCAGTAACAAGCCTGATTTCCACTCCTTGTGGMTACAAGGGACTAGAAAGGCAAAGGATTTTTGTATGGAAGAAGGATTTTTGACAGGCAGGATTTTTTAAGTCTTAGGATCAATATTTCTCATACCCCATAACTCTATAGTTTGACATAAAAATAGCATAACAATAAAAATCAAGCACTCTGTGGTTTAAAGTGGTTTAAAGCACTGTGAGCTCATGTTTCTAAAATTATAGGTGAATAAAAGACTAGGATCTGCAAATTCTGCAAATCATTTACCCCCATCCTCATAAAAAGCCAGCATTAAATCCGGTGTCYGTAGTAAAATTCTAAAACTGTCTCTGTTCTTTCCAAGAGCCACTGAAGAAACCTGAAGCTGCCAAACTCCTCTCAGAAATATCTGTAACAAAACAACAGCATGACACACCTAACTAGGAATCTCTTTACTGAAGGGAAGGGATGGCATACACATTCTGTTACTTCTATATATTCCTTTACTTTCATAAGGGATTCACAGTTCAATGACACCAAATATTGCCTTTCTATGGTTTCCAGACAACTTATCTTTCCCGAAACATCCTGCCTGGACATATTCCCTTTTTGTCGCTCTGTCAAATAGAGAAAATAGAACAACCTACAGTTACTTAACACAGAGTAGGTCAAAAAACCAWCATATACCTGATACTTTATAGCTACTTGTAAGCATGGCCTGTTTCTCCCTTATGGTTTCATACATGTAGGAGGTTTTATGTTTGGGCAGCTAATATTTTCCAAACTCTCTTTTCAGGCATAACCGAAAAAATGGAGTGCATTTTTCATGTCAGAACATAAASAATTAAGCCGTATCTAGGTGGTGCTAACTTTCTTTGCTAACTAACTTTCTTTTTGAACGGTCTTTCTCTCACTACAGTAAAATTATCTGTGCTCCCTTCCATTATGCAGAACTAAGGCAGCAGAAGCTGGTCAGTGAGGCTATTCCAAAGATGCATCTGCTCTGGGTTGTGTCTCCACTGGCCCTGAGGGTCAACAGGGTTGAAAACAGCTACCGAGCAGCAAAGTAAAAGATCTGGTGGAACAGGCACTTGTGGTTATTTCCATTATTTGTGAGGCAACTCTGTAGAGTCACTTTGCCTTAGAATTAACAGATGAACAACTTAAAATGTGGTTTTAAACTAAGACATTGAGAGGCTTGTGCCAACATTGTTTAGGGATGACCAACACCGTCTACTGAGATTTTTTGTTTGTTTGATTCCTCTGATAGCCYGTGGCATAGCTGAGGTTCAAGTCTCTAGGCTCCCTGTGGCTCCTCACCACCYAACTTTGTAAAAGTTGAACAAAACTAACCATGTAAGCTGTTTTTGTATTCAGTTGTTAAATGTATGTTTGTGACTGAAAGACATACATGTCTGAACTACAGATAGTTTCATTTTAACTTCTCAAATAATGCTTCTTAAGGACTGCAAAGCCAATTAACAGCTGACACTATTGCAAGTCATAGTAAATTACTCTGTGTTCATACTGTGTCATTTTTCTCACATATTGCTTTCCCAGATGAACTAARAAGAAGAATTTAGATGACCAGAAAAGAGAAAAAGCAAGTTTGTTTTGTCTGTGTTAGACAGTGGATTCTAGTTGGTGTTGTCAGACYACAAAATATGCACCTGTGTTGTTTACTTAAATGATAGATGATAGCTCAATTCAGAAATATAAAAAGAAAAATAAATGAAGAAGAGATAGAAAAAAAAGAAGGCTGCAGGATATTTCACTATGATTAAACCACAAAAAATTTGAGGRTATGTAAAATATTTGGTCCTGCCACTACATAAAAATGTCTTTCATGCCTTTRAAATGTCAGCCTGAATCTTTAAACTAAATTTAAATGTAACTTTTTAAGATTCTGAAATGCTTTGTTCCCCCACTTTTTAGTTTTAGTAACTAGGATCACAATCTGAAATATGAATATAGAATAAACAAGTTATAGAATGTACAACAAAACAATTTTAAACCAAATTAACATTCAGGTTTGAAGCTACCTTTAAACTTCAGGACAGTGTTTTTTTAAAAGAAAGCATATTTACTTAAACTSTTACCTTAGGTTTTGGAAATAATAGCATCTCAGGTTTGGGAATCATTTATCCCCAGCAGCTTACACTAAATTTGATTATCTCAGTGTAAGACATAGGTGTGATTCATATGGCTCATTTATTTTCTCCGTAGATATCTTCTTATGAGGCACAAAACCACTGTGTAGGAGCTATACATTGCAGGCAGAATTTTTGGTTATTTTRGGTTTTGTCTAGTGCTTCCCTCACACTAAGAGGAATTCATAGCTCAGCTATCTGACTGTGATTTCTTTTGGAATAAATTGATGGGAAGAGATTAAACTGGAAACGGTGTAGCCAACAGTAATGTTGGATATAATACTCTATCAGCATTTTCCAAACACACCCTTCCAATCATCATCTTCCAGCCTGACTTCAACAGCCTTCCCCCTTTTTGTCTGTGGACTCTGGTAACTTTTCCTCTGTGCTGCCTTACAGAGCAGCTCTGTGCAGCTCTGTGTTCCAGCTGCTCCAGAGCAAATGCAGGCAGCACATTTTGTAAGCTGCTATAGACAGCACACGTTATAAGCTATTACCATGGTAAGTCCGAATATTGCATTTTAAACTACTTAGTTTATAGACTGATAAATTATGCATGTATTAACTCACTTAACTCTATTAACATCTTAACACAGAACTAATGGAACAATTGAATTATTGATAAGCCACTTTGACAATGAAGTTATAGCTAGAAGCAACACAGCTCTGGGATACAAACTTGTGTTTCTGAATCCTGATTTTCAGCCTGCAAGATGTCTCTGCATATGACAAGATCCTTAAACATGTGCTTAGCTTTGASAAACTCTTCGGCACATGTTCAGGTAACTTCCAAAGCTGAGGCRGATCGTGGTCGGTGCAGTAAGGGAGAAAAAAGGGCTCCTGTAGGAACAGCACTGGTGATTCAATAGGTGGCAATGTTATTGACTGAATGATTCAGCTTAGTGCAAAATATTGAAGGGCTCGTTTCTGAGCTGAGATATAAACTAGAGGTTCCAGATGACTCCTGAAGTTTATAGCTCTCATAACAATTTGAAGGTGTTGGTACTGAGAAAAACCACGTATCAGCTGGACTGTTTGACTCATACTGTTTCAGCCAGTGGACAGTTCCACAGCATAGTGGGAACAATTGTATGGCCCTAAAGATGTTTCAGCTGTAGATGAAACAAGTCCCAAGCACAAACTGTGATTTARCACAGACAACAGTCCCAACAACAACTTTGCATGAAGCTGCACTGATGTGGAGAGAATGCTGCCTGGAGGTCAGAGGTGTGGTCCAGAGGACACTCCCTCCCACTGTTCCATTTGCTGCTGAGACACAACTCTTCAGGAGGGAAGATTTGTGATACAGCTGAATTCAGCACTGTGCTCACATCACAGTCAGTGTGGGACATTCCAGAGAATTCAAGCAGCCTTTCCAGGGAAATGGAATAGCAACTGCTCTGAGAACTGCATTACATCTCCAAAGAGCATCCCATATTTGTCAGGAAAAGATTCTTAAAATGGTGTTCTAGAAATGCAGGTTCATCTTTAAACTAATTAATTAAAGCTCTTGGTACAACTGGTGCAATTTCTCTTTCATTTATGGTGTTGTGTAGCTGGTACTATCACACAGTATTTTTCCCACAAGGTGCAAGTCATTTCCTTATCCTGTGAGGCACCTTAGGATCCTTCACCTTTCCCTGAGTACCAGCCCAAAATCCAAATTATTTTCTTGGTATTGAGKTTTTTTTTCTTAGATACCTCCTACCATATAAATTCAGAATGCTGCTGCACTTACAWCCCCCACGCACAAACAGATGTTTTCAAGGACATTTTCCTTGTATTTCTATTGCATCAGTGCTAATGTTGTARCCTTTTTGCTGAATCTCATTATAAAAGGTTGGCTGCAGGATCTTTTTCCGTGGTGAGCCCTTAGAAAGGCTATTGACTTTGGTTCTTCAAATGTTTTAAATCATTTTAGCAGCTGACAGTGCCTGCAGCTATGAGGGAGGAGGGGTAAAAGAAAGGAAATAAAAAGGCAGATAGTGAATCTGGAAGCAAAAATTGAGATTGTCCTCTGCTACCCACATTACACAGTCATTTTACTGGTGCTGGCCAATAGGGCCAGAAGCTGGTAGTTTCTTATGATCACTTTGTAAACCCTGCTCAGGAGGGTTTATATAAGTCTGTATAAGTCACTGAGGGTGCAGTTTTGCAATTGCATTAGGCAGTCTCTACAGAGCCATTAAAACATTGTTCTACTCCTGTACCCTCTTTCCTTGCCCACTGCACCACAGTTAGATGGGCAATCTGTGGTTTAAAGTGGCAATCTGGATCATGGAGCTGTGCTGCATTGCTGTTCTTTCCAGTTTCATGCTGCCTGGAGGCCTCAGCTTTCCAAACACTGGACAGTAGCAGAGCAGAGTGAAGGTGGAAAGAGCAGTGTGACAGCCATGCAGGTGTTAGATTTAGATGGGCTTGAAGGTAAAATCACATGTGAAACTACCTCTAGCTGTGCCATCTGCCAGACAATATTCTGAAAATATCCCGCTTCATTGCAGYTGATTTTGTGCACTGAAAATTGCACACTTGGGTTGATGTCAGAAGTCAAGATTTCACATCTCTGAATGTTATGAACACCTGCTTGATGCCGTTTAAGCCTAGAGAAGAGGGAAAGTCCTCATACCTTTTCCTGCAGAAAGCCACASTGTCCATGTCTTTCCTCCCTTTCTCTGGTGCAAGAACTGTGAGTTTTTCCTTCTCCCTACCTCACTCTCTCATTTCATCCTTCTTGCCTTCCRCTCCTGAAGTAGGTACATTCTTCAAAAAGGGAGTGCCTGCACTCAATTCTCCCTCTAGGAACGAGTCAGTCTGCAACATTCTATTGTTATTCCTGGCTGAATTTCTTTCTAAATATGACACAAAATTTCCTGTCTAGGACTGTCTTCTGCTCATATTTCCCTCGCCTACATTTTTAATATTTCAGGTGTTGATTGGCAGTGGAAACTCAGCCCTACTGACATACTGTCCTCCAATCAATRCTGTCATTAGTGAGAATTAGTGGCTGTGGCTGCTGTTAGCACAGCAGAAACAGCAAGTGCCAAAGTCTTTGGGGAAAAAAAAAAAAAAAAAAAAAAAAAAAAAAAAAAAAAAAAAAAAAAAAAAAAAGAAGGCAGAAAATGGAATTGTTCATGTACTTCATGTCGAGCCCTTGAGTATCTCATGGCACTTCTGCTGCACAAGTAGTTGGACTGAAAAATACTGTCTCCAGCTCAGTGCACCAAACTTGACTGTGCGGGCTGAGAAGTAAAACACGGTAAAACACGAGAGCTACAGTCAACACTCCTTGGTTTCAGGCAGGATGAGGAAAAAGTTACAAACCTTTCTTGCAATATGAAGGTCATGATCTAGAAAAGGAACCAATTATAATGCACCTTGTYGCCTTGCAAATATTTTTCAACATGAGCTCTGCAGCTCTGTTTATTCTGCATTTACATTTGTCTCTGTCGGTCAGAATGCAATGAAATTTATTTGTTCTTTTAAACGCATCATTTCCAAATAAAGTTTGATTCTGAGAGGACTTAAAAAATCTGAGGAAAGATATTCTAGTGCAACCCAGTCAAATAACCACTGAACTGAAAGCMAGCAGTAGGATTGATTTGCAAGGAAGATAAACAGGAATATAAATGTACTATGTATCAGATATACTGATGCCAGAGAAATACTAATGYCTGGGAAAAGGCTATATATTTCACTGTCATTTACCAAAAATGTATATATCATTCATCTTAATGAGTTAAGTTACAGTAAATTAATGATGATTCCAAAACTCAATAGCCATCACATAAAAGGACATTTTTAAGAAGTATTGTGTATTRGAATTTAGAGAGCTTGTTGCAATGAAATATGAATGATGTCAAACATGCACTGAAGAATGGTGAATGAGGTTACAGGAAAGTCAGATGCAAAGTGATGTTTCTGAAAAGACAGAGTGTTAAAGCTGGATACTTAAAGTAAACAYGTTAACAAGAAGTTCTGTTTCCAGCACTGACAGGAAAAATGCTCTCTGAGGATGAGATTTTCAGAGGAGTTCAGCACTAAGGAGTTTCTGAAGAAGTAATTTTGACAGCATTCACAGTTAAAGTGATGGAAACTGGGCATGGATGTCTAAAGTAATGTCCGATCCCCTCCTCTCCAACTCCCGTTACAATGAAATAAACCTTATCTTCCCCACCAAAAAACAAACAAACAAACAAACAAACAAAAACCGAACCACAAAACAAAACCCATATAGAAATCCTTGATGAATTTGCTTTACAGAAAGATAGTTGTCAAAAATATTTTGTATAGCTGTTTGCTATTTCAAGTTTGATTTAACTGGTCACCACTAAGTTCAGCAAGACATAAGGCTAAGTTGTTCAGAGTTCAGAAGTTCTTTGAAACTGAATTACCTGAATCTCCTTGGCAGACTCTTGAGCAAGAGTACATACTGTTCAGACTCTTCAAAGGCAGGTGTATAGCGCTGACCTTATACTAAAGGGTTCTTTTTGACCAGCAGTTGACTGTTTATAAATCCAGCACCAAGGGGTTTTTTCSTCATAGGAATTTTCTTTTTCATTGACTAAATTATTTCACCTTTGTACTATTTGCTTCCCTGATAATAACTTGCRTAAGGAAACAAATAATTTGCATTTCTATTAAAAAAAACCAGAAAGTTAACAATATCTACCCAAGAACACGACAATATTTTTGCTTCAGAATTAGGCTGGAGGCACATGAGCATAAGCCACCTGGATATTCATGAAACAGTTCAGTTTAAGTGCCAAGCCCACCAGGAAGTGTTGGACAGGGGAGCAAAAGAGCATGAGTCTCTTAATAGGTGTAAATACTTGTAAATATATGCCTGGCATGATTATGATTCACTTTTTTTTTTCCCCCCCTCAGGATGCATATCATTTAAGGCACTGTCCAACCCTCTAGATCCTGGACTCAGATTTATAAATGTGGTAGCTTAGGAAATCACATAATTCCATCCAATTTTCTCCTGTAATTGAGGACTTTATTCTCATGGGGGAATAGTGAGAGCATAGAGTTCTTGTTGCCTGCTAGATAAAGATATAAAAACACAAGCATTTCACTGGGAAATCCCAAATGTAAGTAGTCTGTACTAGTCACAGTAATGTTTCTGACAAAATCCCTCRTTACAAGTGCTCTAACTATTCAATTGATAGGGATTAGGAAGACATTTTTTGGACACAACATCATTACCTGGTGCACATAGGAGGACCTACAGACCTTGGAAAAGGCAAGAGAGAGGGAACATCTGTCAAAACAGATTTCCTGCCGAGCAGAAGCAAGCTTTTCATAACAGCCAGCAATAGAAGAATAAATCTGGAACTCCTCCTGTCATGTGCAGTGAGAGTAAGAGCAGGAGTCCAACTTCCAACCATAAGATCAGGAGTCCAACTCTTATCTCTGACCTCTGATCTCCAACTGTCCTTGCCTTTCCTGCTGCTGTCCTCTTTCTATCTCTGCCATGTGCTACCTCTTCACARCAAGGAAGTTGCATAGTTACACCAGATTTTGATGGAACAATTTGTCTATTACAAAGTCACTGAAATTTACTTCTTTCTTCTTTATCCTTATTCATTTTTGTAGTGTTAACAGAATTTTGTAACTTTTTGACAGATATTTTGAGAGGCATTTGGTGAAATCGTATTCATCTTTAGTGCCTCCTTTCAGGTCAAAGTGAGTATTTACCAAAGTGGATCCAATAGCAAACTTGTTTCTACTCAAAGGAAAAGGACATCAAGAGATTTTCTTGGATTGGGACGTTTCAAAGGGAAAAAGCAAAACYAAACCAAACCAAAACATCAACAACTTTCTAGAGTTTGCCATTATTTTATAAAACATCAGCATGATCAGAACTTTTTGACAATTCAAGTACAGTTTAACTGCTTTTTAGCACATCAACATCTCATTGGAAAGAAACCACATTAAATCATCTGAGAGGCAAATTTACACCCACTGAGATGTAACAGTAGAGGATTTAATTTGCATTTCTCTGTCTCATAGTCCTCATAATACTCAGTTATTATGTGCAGCTCRACACCCTCTTCTGTTACTTAACATATGGTCCCTGAGGGCACCTGGAAGTACCTGGAAGTGTTTTCTGACTGCAGAAGTGGTTGTGACAATGGGTTCTCCCCTYCTCTCATTCTGCTGAAGATGTTTCCACCTGTGAGAGGCAAGAGTATTTGCTTTACCAAAAGAAAAGAGCCTGCAAATTCACTGTTCAGCTCACCCCAGAGCTGCAGAGTGGTGCAGCTCTTCCATCTGTGAAGCAACATCCAAAGAACGATTTTTCTTCATTTTTCTGAAAAAGTCATTCACATCTTGGAGGGTCAAAGACTTTCTTTCTCATCTGCAGGTCAAATGCCTGTTGTTTGATGGTGAAATCTAGGAGAACAATCACCATGGCCTGAATCTAAAATKTAATAAGACAAACAACTCTATAATTTGAACTCTGTAAATACACTCCTGGTGCATCTTTTGCCCTTGATCAGATTGGAGCCAACAACAACTCCTGCTTCTCTCGTGATGCGCCCCAAGAGTTTCAGCAGCTATAGAAGAGTAACAAAAGGTTAAAGCAATATTTTCTTCTGACCCAGGTTCCCCAAAACTGCTGCTTCTAGCACTTCCCTGGTATCTCCTGGATATATTTTCATGCCCCCAGGCAATTTTTTTCAAGCTCCGAAATTATGTTCAAAATTGTCTCCTTCTTGTATTGTTCTGAAACACAGGGCAGTGAGTAAAGGAAAATAATACAGTCCTTGAAAAATGTCAAACATAAATGTTTCATGGAAAAAGTGAGTTTACTGAACTGCCCAAATAGGAAAAAAACAACGTTGATTTTAGTTTAACTGTGTCTTGATGGGGCTTTGGGTTTTTTTGGCCTTCTGGAACTGCCTTTGTTATTTTAAAAACAGCATTTTTGCACCAGTAAATAAGTCTCAGCAGAACTTAAAATAAACAGGGAAAGAATAACACAAGTYTCATAGCATTTTAATAAAGCTGAAGAAATGCAAGATCATAGGTAGTCTTAGTTGTTATCAATGTGAGAGACTGAGTAAGATTCCCATCCTGACAAATCTTGACACTGAACAAACTGAGATATTAAACAAAAATTGCCAGGCAGCAGCGGAAAGAAGCAGTGTTGTATGAAATTAAAATACTGAAAAGGCAGGGCAGGAGCATTTTATACTCTCTTTCCAGAAGCAAAAAAAATGGGACAGAAAATATGGGCAACTGTTGAAATTTAAGAACAATTAATGCTGCTGCATTTACAGTCACGACCTCCGTTAATCCTCTSTGCTAGGCGAGGGAGCATTCTAAATACCTCTTCCACAAACTCTTGCCAGTTCAAATCTCTCATAATGCATAAATTTGATCCATTATTTCTATATTCACAATGTAGAAAATGATGGCACAGATTAAAATCTTACCCTTACTGAGAAAATAAAATCTTGCATTATTTTCCACTTGTCCTGGTTTTGGCTAGGAAAGAGTTAATCCTAGTAGCAAGGTACAGTTTTTCAATTTTCAATATCCTCCAGGACACATTCCTGTGTTTTGAATTCAGTATGAGAGTAATGTTAATAAGACACTGATATTTTAGTTGATGACAAGCAGTGCTTACTCTAAATGAAGGACTGTTCAGCRTGCCATGCTCTGGCAGCAAGCAGGCACAAGAACATGGAGCAGCTCACCTGAACTGGATAAGGAGATTTTCYACATAATGCCCCATATATAGACTGGGGAATTGTCCAGGAGCAGTGGATTCCTGCTTGGAGATTATCTGGGCCCTCCTCTTCCCCTCACAGGAGCTTGTCCCTGCAGTGAGGTCTCCYCTCAGTCTCCTCCAGGCTGAACAGAYCGAGTGCCCTCAGCCCCTCCTCACACGGCTTCCCCTCACCCTTCACCACCTTTGGTSCCCTCSTTTGGACACTCTCCAACAGCTCAATGTYTGTTCTGTGCTGTGRCACCCAAARCTGCCCCCAGCACTGGAGCTGAGGCCGCCCCAGGTCAGAGCAGAGCGGGACAATCCCCTCCCTTGCCCGGCTGGCCATGCTGGGCCTGATCCCCCAGGACACRGGTGGCCCTCCTGGCAGCCTCCTCACATATAACTTGTAATGGACTGGGASCCCTTTCCATGGCACTGTGGAACYCCCTTAGTGACAGGTCCCCAGTCTGATGTCACCCCATTCACTGTAACCCTTTGTGCCTGACCCRTGAGCCARGTGCTCACTCACCTCGATGTGTTTAYCCAGCCGTGTGCTGGATTCTTTGGCCAGAACATCCTATAATAGACACTATCAAAAGCTTTGCTGGAATCCAAAAAGATTACATCAGCTGGCTTTCCTTAATCAGCTGGGTGGGTTTCTCTGTCATTAAAGGAAATCAGGTTGGATAAGCAGGACTCTCCCCTCCTGAAGCCATGCCAGCTATGGCTGATGACTGTACTGTCCTTGAGGTGTTTTTCAGTACCTTCCAGGACAATCTTCTCCATAACCTTACCAGGCACTGAAGTGAGACTGACAGGTCTGTAGTTTCTGGGGCTATCCCTCTTGCTCTTTTTGAAAATCTGGACAACATTAGCCATCATTCAATCATCTGGGATCCCTTTAGGTTCTCAAGAACACTCAAAAATCATCGCCAAAAGCCTTGACATGACATAAGCTAARTCTTTGAGTGTTCTTGAATAAATCCTGTTAGGGCCAATAAATTTATAGGGATCCAGATGGAACATCAGATTGCTCACAATATCACAGTCAGCTGGGATTTCATCACTTTCACAGCTGCAGTTCTCCATTTGGAGTGCTGGGACCTCCTTAGTGTTGAGAACAAAGACAGCATTGAATATCTGTTTTGTCTGTGTCCCTGTTTGTGGGGTGACCATCCTTATCCTGTAAAGAGCCAATGCGATTTATGCACTGCCTTTTGCCATTAATGTATTTTTGGAATCTCTTTATTGTCCCTCAGTTTATTATCTCTTTATTGTCTGGCCATTTTCCTGCTGAGCTTTCCTTGCAATGGAAAGCAGAAGCTCTGTATTTCTCCCACCTCACCTGACCTAACTTCCACTCAGGATACACCTTCATTTTTTGCCTTACCTCCAAAAAAAGATTCCTTCTCAGCCAATTGGGGTTTCTGCTTCATCTGCTTGACTTCCAACATCTTGGAATCGCTCCTGTGGCAAGGTGGTGCTTGAGAAATGACCAGCATTAATGGATCTCAACATCTTCAAAAGCATTTTCCCAGTGGATCTTACTCTCCAGTTCCATGAGCAACCTCARGTCTGTTCTCCTCATGTCCAGGGCTGAGCTCTTTCTGGCACCTTTACTCCTGTCAACAGAGATTCTAAATTCGGTTTCTTCACTGTTGCTGTGGCCAAGACAGCCACCAATCATGACTTCACTCATGACACCGTCTCAGTTAACAAGAATAAATCAAGSAGGGCAATAAATCCAGTCGGCTTTCTTAGCAACTTTATCATGAATTAGTGGTAGCTCTTCAGCTCAGAGACGTGTTGACACTGTGCTTATCCACAGTGCTGGATAAGCAGTTACAGATCTTTGTAACAGAACATCAGATACAGCCCTCAAATTACTCCACAGTTACATCAACCACTGCTTACAGATTTTGTTTAATTGTTTATTATTTGTTCTAGCTAATTCAGCACCACCAACTGCTTTGGAACCAAGCTGTCCTGAAACCTGGRTCAGATCATGAGTGCATTTCTTTACTTATGCTCCACTCTGCCCATGAAGCTTGGGCCTTTTCAGTTTCACTAAYGAAGGCTCAAGCAAAGAAAATATGAGACTAGATCAATATTCCACAGAAAAATAAAACTTAACCCACTATTCTTAGCACTATTTTTAACTAGCAGAATAACGAAATTAACCTATTGGAACAATTTTTCTTAAGGAAGAGTTTCACAGTGTATTTAGAAAATAACACTGACGGTTTTTACACCACTAAACAGGTTGTGGTATTCTGTTAACCTCTGTGAATTAAGTACAAAAACCTTTTTTAATCTTTAATTAAAGTTAGAAAAACTGAAAAATTGCATTGTTTGCAGTGTTATCCTATCTTTAATGTAATATCTTAAAATAATTCACAATTTCAATGAAGCAGGTAAGAGACCCTGTCAGTTTCCATGAAAAAAAAAAAACAAACTAAAAAACACAACTTTTCTTGCATTTTCAATATGTATATTTCAAAAATGTCATTCAAAGGTTGGATTTTTTTATTTAATCCTCATGGTTTTTCCAGAAAAAAAAAATAAAAACAAGAAAAAGAAAACAACCCAAAATTCACTGAGAGTTACAAAACTGCATTATTTACCTGAGTGAAAAAAAATCTCAATATAYAGGAGTTTTCATCTCTGTATACCATTATTAAAGAAACTTACTTTATTTATTGCATAATTCTGCAATTTTTAATGCAATTTTGTTTTTCACACTAATAGAATATTCAAACTGGGCATTTATTACAATGCTCATCTTACAATGAGACAACTACTGCCTGAGAAATGGAGGAAAGCAGAAACAAGAAAACCATGCATTCCAGACACAAGGCACACTGTTTTCAAACACTGGGAAGAGAACTCTGTCATGAAAGCATCTCTCACAAATCCTGAGAATAAGATTGCTCAAGACTSTAAGTGAAGTTCTTATTAAAWTTTTTTAAATAAATAAATAAAAAAGCATGTTAGAGGGATTTGCTTTAGGGTCTGCTTGACCTTGCTGGTCTTGACAGTTACTTGGGGAGGCTGAGACCTTGACACTGGGAGGAAAGCAAAACTTTTCATATGCATGTGTGTGTCCATTCAAGACAGAAATGCATTATTGACTTGGAGAGGAAGTACCTTATCAAAGCCCTGAAGAAATAGAAGTAAAATTGATTTTTTCTGTAAGGAAAGGTAAATAAAAGCAAATAACAAAGACCAGAGTTTTCAGGAAAAAAAGTTTGGTTAGCTCAGAAAGCTGGTTGATTTGATCCCTGGGAGGCAGTTCTGAAGGGCCACAGAGCTCAGGGAAATTGGCAGGGCTTTAAAGTCAAAGCCCTCCAAGGGCAAGAATGAGCCATACCATACTCAGCCAAATAAACAGGTTTATTAGGAAACCCCATCTCCATCCCTGAACAGTTTCAAGCCCATACTGGATAAAGCCTGGGTAACCTGGTCTGAATTGTCAGCAGAACCTGCTGTTGCAGAGGAGGTTGAATTGGAGATATCCYGAGGTCCCTAGAAGCCTGAACTGTCCTAGGATAAAGAGAGAAAAAAGTTTGGTAAAGACAAATTCAGGTTTGTAGCATAATCATATCACCACTAAAGATGGCTGATGTACTAGGTGCCATRTCCACAGATGSTGTGCTGATTTTTTTCMTTTTTCTTTTATATATTCTCTGTATTCTTTACACATATATTTGTAGCTCTGTAGCCTGTTATTGCATTAGTAACTAGTCCCAGTAGTTTTCCACACCCTTCCCTAGGCAGAAAGACCRAACACATTCCAGGGAGCCCTGCCCARTCTTSGTTCTCCCTGGCTACCAAGGTTGGAAAACAGCTCTTTGAGACACATTTYCATAAACAAAKTTTAACTTCCATCTGAAGGGGSTGGATTTAGAGAGGRTCGAACAGGGGGAAAATTWCGTCCCCTGTCATAGTCCTAATTGGTGACTTTTGTCAAATATGCTAATTTGCTAAATTACAAAATTGTATTCACCCATTGGGGRTGTGGATTTCTGTGGATATTTTTTCCATATTTGCCCCTTGGAGGCCTCCAATAAAGACTAGCTATACTAATTCTGTCTTGAAAATGTGYTTCATTTTTAGGTTGTTTAAGGCAYCAGTATCAGTGTATCAATATATTATTGTTTGATCTGAGATTTGTGAGAATCTTTTTGCATTTTCAGAGAAGAAATATCTGCACTTCAAATCCAAGCAATGTATCCCTCAAGATAAACGGATATCAAACACTCCTAAACAGAGGAGCAATACTTATGCTCCATTAGCCACTTTGTAATGGTGAAAGGCAGACCTCTAACCCACCCTTCTGAGGAGCTGCCATCAAATACCAAAATCAAGCTTTAAATGCCCAAGAGAAATTGTGTAAAGATGTTATCAGACAAGTTAAGATAGCTTTACTGGTTTAGTTGATAATTAATTCMATTTGTGTACATGGCTATGCACAAATTTGCAGCTTGTGTCATCAAATGGGAAAAGGATGCATCAGTGTTAACCAACCATCATGTTTCTTCATTTTTCTTCTTGACCCTTTGATTCTGTGAAAGGTTACTGTTCTTATCCAAAAGCCAGACATACCATGGCTCATTTAAAAATTATATTCTCTTCAGAAAATAAAATGTGGTCAGTAKCGATCCTGATTGTGCTCTTGCTTCCCCTGGCAGGATTTGCTATGAACTTCACTGATATCTGCGGTGTAATGCCAGACTCAGAAAGYGTTCCTATGCAGCAACTTACACATGAATGTGTGCATTTATAATGTCAAGTTGAATCCAGAAAAGTTCACAATGAGAGAAGAAGTCTAACCTAGACCAGAGCAAGAGCCTCAGAAGAGGGAAAGAACACTAATTTCAGGAACATAGCATGGAGATAGCTCAAACCCAGCCTCTTGTTTTACAGTATTTTGCAGGCATACAGTGGAAATACACATTGATCAGTAAATGAAGGACAGGAAACATTCTACTTTCTGACAAGACAGCCAAATTATTTTAATATTACAACTTTTCTGTTTAGAGTATATAATTCTCCCCTGACCTCTCATAGAAGGGTAGCTAYTGCTTCTTGCTTTGCCCTCTTGCTGCATCAACCCATCATAAAAGACATAAAAAGGTATTAGTTCCTCATCTTTCACCTCCCACAATTTTGTATTTTAGAGTTATGCTAAACAATARCAAACTACTGGTGTTCAGGTCAGGTGTTCCAATGGTGCAAATGAGCTGATACAAAAAAAAAACACCCAAAACTGTATGGTTTCTTTAAAGAGATAATCCCATGATAAAAAAAAACAGCTGGAAAATTAATAAATGTTAAGGACATTTCCCCCTGAATCCTTCATAGATTTAAAACCTCTTGATTCTTTACAGCAGTAAGCAAACYAGACACATCCAAGCACTAGGTGGCGGGATAATCTATTACATTGGTTTTCTGATTTTAAAAATGTTAAAGCTAGTAAAAAAAAAAAGAAAAAATAAAACCAGCTTAAGTATCAGTGCTTAGGAACAGGGTAAGCATAGCAGTACTGTCAGTAATCTATTTTCATCCTCAAAGTAATGTTTCAGTTCTGACATCCAAATTTAATTGCAAGTAAGGAATAACTATTAGACCAAAAAATTGAAAGCATTAAGCTCACTCCTGACTTACATGAGTTCTGTGGATCAGTTAGTCTTCGGGGTAATGTCTTACAAAAAGRTCCTTTCAAAAAAGTGAAGTGTGTTGCAGTTGCTTTGACTAGGAAACAACCGTGGCAGTAAGACAGGGAAATCATGAGCTATTTAGCTGGCAAAATGTGATTAAAAACTAATTCTCAAAATCCTGAATTAATAGAAATCTGCCATTAATGGAAAATCCTTTTCTTTAAAAAAAAAAAAAAAAAAAAAAAAAAAAAAAAAAAAAAAAAAAAAAAAAAAAAAAAAAAAAAAAAAAAAAAAAAAAAAAAAAAAAGACTGTGTAAATCTTTACATGAAATTAATATTTTGCTAAGAAACATACGTATATGTTTCCTTATTCTGCAATAACTCAATGAATATATTTTGTTATATAACTGTAAGACAACAGTTTTCAGAGCAGGCCATGTCCAGCTGACMTAAAAAATTGTCTTCCAGCCTTGATACATCAGTTTTAATGGACTCATATTTTTTCTGACTTATCTTAGAATGAGTTTTGGAAATTAAGTGYCCACTCTCCTGTCAAAATTGCAGGGGCTCATTGTCACAAAGTGGTTATTTTAAAGTATCCACCATGAGGACATGAAGTCCTCTTGAAAGCAAAATATGGCAAGGCATTAGCTGTTACAGTTAAAGTTGTTTTTAACCAGGCCACACCTYGATTTATTCATTTGGATTTATTAAATGAAATTATTAACATTTGTCATGTGCACCTTGAAAATAGCTGAACGTATTTTGACATATCTTCTTCCAGTTAAAAATGGAATTCTGAAAGCTACTTAGATTGTCATATTTCACCCAGTAGAAGGAATGATGGAGAATTTTAATTCAGATAAAAAGTTTTGATTTATTTTAAAATTAAATTTTAATTCAGTTTAGAAGTTTTAAAAACTGAGTAGTATGGATTCAGTGTCAGATTCGGTCCTAATTTCAGCACTGATGGTCATGGGAAAGAGACCATTTCTCTGATCCCATCGCAGTGCCAGAACCAGAACTAAAGGAAATGTTTATTGTTCATTCTGGGAATTGAGATATACTCCAGGAAGAGTGAGACAGAAAATGTAATTCTTAGATGTTCTTTTTCTGTGTGGCCTTGGGAYTTCAGGGCTGGAATGCTTCGTTCAAGAAGTCAACAGCTGAGATGCACTTCAATTGTGGCAGTCAAGCAGGGCCTGATTGTTTGTCAAGAATGAAKCTCCCAAACAAACCAGAGGAAAACAAAGTAAATTTAAAAAGCTCCTTTAAGCATTTATGCTTCTCTTTTTCATTCCAATTATGAGCTCAATACATTAGAATTGTGGTACCTTGGTTGTAACGAGACTGCCTGTAATTTTGTGAGGATTAAAATAGATGCTTTTGCATTGATCAATCTGATAGTTCTTATCAGAGATCAATCTGATTGTTCTTATCAGGCAAATTAGGCAGCCAGAACAAATTTTTTTGAGAACAAGTTTAGGATACAAACCATTTAATAGAATAAATATGTTTCTTTTTTGTCTGTCATTTATTATTCACTGAAAAGTTCATTAAAATCGTAAAAGTCAGAACAAAATATTTCCAAGTAAGAGATGCAGCAAAGGAGGTATTGTCATTCCACCTCTAAAGGCACCAGATTTCTGTAAATTCCATTGCCCTGGAAGAAGGCAGGAAGGTACAATATAGATGAAACTCCTGGCCTGGTGAATTTGGYCTTTCAGACTCCTGAAAAAGGGTGAATTCCATGCAATTTGACAATCAGAAAAGATGTTCACAGTAAGGACATCAAAAMCAAAAACTCCTCCTGATCTGTGTTTTGTGTGAAAGAAGGTATCTCAAGACTTCCAGAAAGGCAGCAGCCTAAATAGAAATGTTGTTTATCATCCTTCTGTAGAAGTATTGTCTTTAYTGGTTGGTTATTTAACCTATATGATTTCTCAGAAGGCAAATTTTGTCAACGGTACTCAGCTTTAAGGAATACATTTTTCACCACAGRTAGAACACCTAATTTAGAACTCACAGAAGCTTCTTCATCAAAAGTTTGTAATATCTTTTTGGATCTGCTAGGAGTTAGGAGTCTCCTAACTCTTCTAGGAAGTGCATCTGATTCTGCTTGTTGGGGACAGTGCTGATGTCCCCAGAATTTTTTCCTTTCTCTTCTCCGGTTTTTTATTCCCCAGCAAATTGGTTGCCCATAATCTTATCAATTAACTTACTGAAAACACTATGCAAGGCCTTTCAAATGTCTTTATCTTATCAGCTACTAGCTGAAGTTCTGAGAATTTGAGGAAAAGTATATAGGTACTCATCTACAGATAGAACAGGTATAGAACTTGCCTTGGGTCACACCTGACTCATGAAAACAAGGTTAAAATGTAAAATACAATGAGCTCTGAAACGCCCAAGAATTTTCCCTTTTCTTCTGTTTCTAAACTTTGTGAAACATAAATTAAGAGTATAAGAAAGGATTCCTTACAGGGAGCAAAATCTGGACTGACAGATGTAAAATTAAAATTATTTTATAGCACTGGCATGACTTCTACATGACTTAAAAGAAATCCATTTCCCAAATCATAGACTTGTTTGGGTTGGAAAAAAAAACCAGTAAAATTTTGCTTCAAATAAAATATAAAATAGTCAGAAGTGTATAAAAGGGCACAAAATTTTTCTGACCATTTCTTTCAGGAGAGACACAAGGAGAAACTCTCTTTATGGAATGGTAAAATAAAAAATATGTATTTCAACTGCTGATGTATTTCTCCAAACAAGCTAATAGCATATAAGAGCTATTCCTGATTTGTTTTCCTCTTCTTTGAGTGAATTAAACCCATTGGCTGGATGCTAAAAACATAGTCCAAAACACACAGGAGAGAGATTTAAAGGCATTTAGGTTTCTAATTCATACTTTCATTTAATATCAATTAGAATTCCAAACACTAGCACAATGGTATTTTTCCTATTGCAGCTCCACRAAAAAGTGAAAGGGAGAACATGCCACCACTGCTGACTTCAGTGAAACCTTCTTGAAGCCATGAATGCATATGGCACTTAGAGTGTTCCTACTATTTGAGGCTATAGAAATATGATTTTTTGTATGAAAAGAAAAACTCAGGATCAATTTTTCATACCTGCTCTGATTGGTATTTGTTTTTCTGGWGTTACAGGAAAGACTTTATAGATTTTAGTGAGGAAGTTGACTTGTTAAATTGATTGACCCTGGTTAGAAAAGGATTGGGCAGAATTTTCATTTTGACTAATGTAACACATCCAACATACTGATGGGAAAAATAGATTTATGAACAGTTGTGCTGCATGTGGCTGGGTACAGTGTATTTTCTCCATCATGGCTAGGAAGGGTCTCTGTTTGGTATTTGTGCAGTAATCATTGTTGATGGCAYAGGGATGTTTTCCTTGCTGCTGAGCAGAGCTTACACAAAGCTTTTCTGCTTCTCTCCACACAGCAGCAGCCARGAGCCTGGGAGTGCACGAGGATTTGGGAGGAGACACAGCTGAGACAGCTGACCCCAACTGGCCCAAGGGTTATTTCAAACCATATGGCAACTTGCTCAGCAGCTACCCCAGGAGGACTTAATTGYAGTCTGAGAGGAGCCTACAAAAAAGATGGGGACCAAGGGCATGGAGTGCCACATATTTGCCTCTCATGTTGCTGAATGAAATGTATTTATGCAYAATCATGCCCCAAGAAGAATGGAGGTCAGTTTGTTTCAGCTTAATTTCTGAAACTTTAAAGGAAGTTTTTACTTTAATTCCTTTCATTTTTTCTTCATTCAGAATTCCATTGGGCATATAGCACTTATATTTCCTCAAAGACTACAGTATGACAGATCTTGTCTTCAGAATGACATTTGTAAAATTTGACTTCAAGAATAATAACCTATAACAATTTTTAATTCCATTTATTGAAATTTGGTGACAGAATGTAGTGTCCCATAATACTACTCTCCTGCTCTGTATTTCAAACATATATTGCCTAGTTTGAAGCAGGAAATGATGCATAAAATGTCATAAACCTTGTTTTGCAGCTGATTTCCAGAGATATTTATAATGATAACTTCTGAATTAAGAGGGAGAGTCAAGGTTCCTCTCTTTCCTGGAACCCTGGAGCAGCTGACACCAATGAAGGTCAGTTTCAGAGTATCCTAAACAGTGTAAAATCCATAAATCTGAACAAAATAGAGTCCAAGCATTACACAGGTARCTTAAATTCATTTAATCTTGTAATCTACATTTCTTGACTAGTCTAAATCTTTAGAAATAATTGAACGAATAATTTTAATTTTCCCAGCATAAGTCCATTAATTATGCTGTCCCTTGAATACTACTTGGTTAATCTCCCTGACTAAATTGGATCCTAGAACTCATTCAGTGCAACCTTGGTCTGTGACAAATGCAACCTAAAGTGACTCCCCTGATGAACTCCAAATGCTCTGTCCATGGCACTTCCTCTACATTTTAGACATGATACACATGGATGTCTAGAAAGGCCCAGAAATGAAGTTTGGGACTCATCTAAATGTGTAAATATTCTACACTGCATGACAAAAGGCTGAAAAAATTAGAAAATACAGCACGTGGTTGAATGATTTTTTTAATTTCTGACCTTTTTTATGACATAATGATATTTTAAAATGTTGTTCATTCAAAGAGATCTGGAGACATGCTAAACCAAGAAACAGTGAAAAACAAAAATTAGAGACTGGCCCTAACTTTAAAGTTTAAACATGGAATGTGCAAAAAGCATAGTTTTCATAATATATATGCATGGTATGAATKTGCCGTCTCTAGGAATCTGGAAGGGTCACATGTTGATAAAAAATCAAAAACTACTGGCACAAATACAGCTGCTTTTCTTTTATTGACAGACACTTTCAAATTCACACTCTTTCACCTGCCAGCAATAATTATAATTTGCTTCTTTTCTTTGGTCAGAGATATATCAAATTACACTGCCATGTTTCCTGTGCTCACTCAGGAATGAAATACAAAATTAAAAAGCTGGATAACTAGCATTTCTGATGCTTTTTTGGTCTTAAAAGGATGCATTTCCACCRCTAGTGGTGACAAGTAATGGTCATTAACATATTTTAATTATTTCTCTCTTAATTCAATCACAAAAAATTTCCCAAATGCCTTTCCATACTTTCAGTGAAGAAACATTTAATACTAAACTGGGAATAATCTGTTCACCCCTATTTCTTTGGCACCACACATGATTTCTCTTCCTTTGCCTCRGTGCTGAAGCTGCAACAGAAAGGCATTAATTGCTTTTTAAATATCCTGGTTTGGGTGGGCTACTCCCTCTGAACTGCACGGGTACTTAATTTTTTTTGTACATAATGTCACCTTCCTTCTGTTTATATTCCTGTGCAGTAAATAGTCTCACATTGCCCATCTGATTTATTTTTGACTGWTTGGATTCCTTTAAGATAAAGGACACTATCCCATGGTAAAATTAGAAACATCATTTCTTTTGCCTTCTTTCTCCCCAGTGTTTTCCCAGAAGCCATAGGAGCAAGAAAAATAAGAGAAAAGAAGCAAAATGTCATATGAATCCTGTTGCAACAAATTCTCTCCACTGAGCAATAAGGTTTTATACTCTGTTGGAGAACTCATTATTCTTCATACATCTGGAAAGAGGTCTACCCACAATATTTCACAATATAAGTACTTTTCCAACAAATCTATTAATTATGCACTCAAACAAATTATTTTCTGCCTGTGGAGAATTGTTGCTGAAATTTTTCTTGTGCCAGAATCTTCCTCTTTCCTTCTTCTTTGTAAGTAATTACAATATCAAATAACCACCATTCTTTTTTCATGGTATTCTCTTATCTCACACTGCAAATTCCTGGGGAAAGAAGAWAAAAAGGTGAGCAACAATTGTCCTATTAAATGGGAACACAGATTTTATATCCYCACTCTCATTCCCCATCCCCTTCCTTCTCTTATATTGTTGCATAACACTTAATATTCACTGACTTTTTCATTTGCTTTACTTAAACACATAGGCTTCACTTAAACACWGTGAGGTCTCCACTCACAGCCCCTGCCCAGAGCAGGCTCAGCCATGGATMCAGATCAGATTGCTCAGGTCTTTATCCCATTTTGTGAATCCATGCTCACCACCTCCTTGTCTTCCCTGTGGGCAGAGATGACCTCCAGGACGAGGTGCACCCTCCCCTTTCCAGGGACTGAGGGGARGTTCCTCTGTCCTCCTTCTTGCCCTTTTTTGAAGAAATGGGTGACATTTGCTTTCTCTCCTGAGGCACCACTCCTGGTCACCAAGACCTTTAAAAGATGATTATAAATGGCCTCACTGTGGTGTCGGACAGATCCTTCARCACTCACAGGGCCCCAGACAGATGGATGTCAATTTTGTTTAGATGTTCCCTGAGATTGTATTAATAATCTCTTCTCCAGGTTTTGCTGGCATTTCTACCCAATTTTTCCAGCGGTGCTGTGCAAATTGYAGTGCCCAGGGGCAGTGATTGTCTAAGGAAGATGGAGAAGATAGAGAGGTCCTGAGAAACCAGGGGAGACTGAGGCTCAGCCTTCTAACCCATTCCAATGCTCCTCTGCTAACAAGGAGAGATGTTTCTCCAACGTTTTTCCATCACCACTGTCTGCATCCTCTCTGTTCTTCTCCCTCTCTGAGCAGTGAAATTTCTTTCTCTAACAATTTCTAACATGTTAGGAAGCACAATTTGCAAACATGGACCTTTAAACAGATTTCAAAGGTTTTCTAAGCAGTYGACAAAAACTGTAACACAGAGTGGAAATTGTTGAAAAGTGTCTTGTTATATAATGACCCTGAGCAAGTCCATGAAGTCTAAATTGCAAACCTCTGTCTTGTGCTTATCCTTGTAAAGCATTTTTCCTCCCTGCGTGGGAGTCAAGTCCTCATTCCCAGTAATATGTCCATCTCAATGTAGCACGTGTCAGTAACAAAAATTCCCAAAGTTCCCTGTCATATTTTGGTCATACTTCTTGCCTGTTCTGCAGCAAGCACATTTAATATAAAAATTCAAATACTGCACTAAACAAATCMCTGAGGGAAATTAACATACACAACTCGTTTTCTAACAGAATAGGCTCTGTAAGGTCAAGATCACCGACTTATTTTTTCCTGCAACAACTTCCTGTAACATTTCCATCCTGCAGTTTGTTTAAGCTAGGCAGACTTTGAATTAGCTGGGAAGGATGTCCCGAGAGAGGTCACCACGCAGGGGATCTCACACAGGAAGGCTTTGTGGGAAACATGCAACGCATGTTTCTGCATTCATCAGAAGATACAGTGTTTGCCAACAGGAGAAAGAGCAGCAGAAAGGGAAAAGAAAGAGGCTAGCCAATTTTTTCTTATACTTCAACAAAAAAGTAAATATGTTAGTTGGCTCCCCACTTTTAGCAGACAAAACACTGTTTTCTATGAGATTGAGATGCTGAGTGAAAGCATTTAAGTTTGAGAATAAATTGAATGGAAAAGCCAAGCATCAATTGCATAGTGATTCTTTATTTGACTTGACAAGATAAAAGATAATTCTGTAGGAAATAGTCGTTGATGAAACAAGTCACTGGCATCATGTTTGCTTCTGCTTGAAATTTTTTGATATGGCTTTTATTGCTTTTTCATTACTGTAGAGATGTATTTATTTAAGTTTTGTAGCTGAAATAAAATACTTCAATTTTTCTCATAAAATCAAATTTGTCTCCTGGCAAGAGGGAAGCAGAAGGATTCTGAACCTTTCAAGACCCTTCAGCTTCTTAGATCAGTGACTTAAATGGGATTCAAGCAGTGCTCTGGCTTCATGCTAGTTCTTCACACAAGTGTTAAATTTACCAACTTGTGATCATCTCAATTACAAGCCAAACACCCCTACCCTGCTAAGTGAACCCAATGGAATAACAGTTTCTTTGGATTTTTTTTTTTTTTTTATGACCAATCCTGGTTTATAATGATCCACGTGTCTACCTTACTGCAATAGGAAGCTTAGACATTTTATGGTAAGTTTAAAAGTATGCAGCTTGGAGATTTTAGAGGGTAAAATAATATCTTTTTTTTTTTTTTAAACCAGATTTTAAAGTTTTGTAAATTGTCATTGTTACTACAGGCAGAGGAAATTTCTTCAAACATACAGGTTAATTTAGCAATTCACTTAATTTTAATGGATTTATCTTGCACATCCATAAATCATCTAATACCCACTCTTCAACCATTGGTAATGATGCCACAAGTARGTGATTTGTCAGTCCCTTAAACATCGATATAGTCTCTGAATTAATTTGTGTGGACTTTCCAATCCTTACATAGTATATGTGCTCTCCTAACAAATACTGCCACCCTACAACCCATGAATCTCAGCAATTAATGACAGTGTAACTGGGTGAGCCAGACTGCTCCTCAGACTTGTGAGRATTGATCTTTGTCCTGCATCAGGAATTTTTATAGAAAGCAAAACAAAGTACCAGGCCCAGGTGCTCTGTGACACGGCCCTGTGGGATTGGAAGAAAGCCACAGTGGGAAAGTACAGGTTGACTCTTCAGTTTTTATTTATCCAACTGGAGGATAACTCTGAACTCTGCCAAGGCAAGACTTGGCATCTTGAAATTTAACCACTATTGCAATCAATGAAATGTTTTCCCACCAGARCATTGTGCATGTTGTAAAGTTGGTCAAAGTAACAGGAATGTGCTCTGACATATTTTTTAGTTTTAATTGGAAGCATTCAAGAGGACACATCCTCCAGGATGCATCCTACAGATATAGGAGAAAAAAAAAAAAAAAGGAA
>NW_026623277.1:1314312-1322298 GCF_030028575.1 Malurus melanocephalus
ATATGTTTAGACAACTAAGATGTGACATAAATAGAGTGTAGAAAAAAACTGAAGAAGTGGAGAGGCATGAATAAATTCGTAAGGYATAAGAAAACAGAAAATATAGAAGGGTTAAAAAATTACTTAAACAAAGCAATACAATTAATCCTCACATCAGATGTGTGTATGTTTGAATACCTCCTGTGCACTCCAAAGYGTTAATTCAATATAAGGTTTATACAAAATAAGAGAGCAATGAAACTGCCTAACTAGGTTTCTGTAAATGTAAATGGAGCACGAACTGTAGGGACAGAGCCCTCCCAGAGGCTGAGCCACTGTTGTAGCTGTAGAAGACAATTTATTAACCAGAACCACAAACCAGGCACAGTGATAGAGCTAAAGCAGCAATGCCCACACCCTCTAGAACAGATTTGGCTTAGAGACATAGGAGGTGCACAAAAACAAAAGGGGCAGATCTAGTGTGCAGATCTGTATGATGTTGCCACATTTTTAAATAAGATCAGAAATATATTTGAGATACCGCTTTTTGATGGGGAATGAAGCTTCTTGTGGTCACAACAACACAACAGTGGCCTTACTGACAGTTGGCTCATTAAAAAAGTCATGAAACAAACAGGTCCAACAGAGAAAATCAAGTCAGTCATGTCACTATGAAAATTTACTGCATGGTTAAGATTTTATGTGAATGAGCTAATATGATTTATAGACTAATCTAAGTGAAGAGAATATAATAATCTATATTATTATGCACTTGAAAACTTCTACTTTAAATGGGATTTCAGCAAGGTTTCATCAGCCAGACATTATTTTTAAAACAATAGAGTTGTAAAACAAACTGCTCGACACTTTCAAAATTAATGCAATTTTATGAGAGGTTGCACACTATCTGCTTAAGTTGTCATTAGTGTTGAAAATCTACCACATTTCCTRCACTGTAGCCTACTGCCACACATAGGAAGAAACATGCTTGCTTCAAGTTTTTGGCAATATAACCCAAAAAAAAATATCTGGAGGAATCTTCTCCTCTTACCATTTTAATGTTGTATTAGTTGTCAAATGGAACTAAAAGAACTTTAATAAGTATTTCAACATTCTTTTTTCATTGCATCAATTCCTCTCTCTCTCACAGGCAAGAAAATATAGACAGATACCACTTGGAATGCTGTCCCAGTATTTTAATAGTTCCAATCTAATTTAATTTAGGGGTATCCCAACTCTGCAATAATGAGTCTGCAGCAGAAGAAAAAGGAAGAAAAAGGAAGTCCTTTCACTGTGATGA
Organism: Malurus melanocephalus; assembly: GCF_030028575.1. Lineage (NCBI taxonomy): Eukaryota > Metazoa > Chordata > Aves > Passeriformes > Maluridae > Malurus > Malurus melanocephalus. Next base: position 1,315,592 of record NW_026623277.1, read on the forward strand.
ACTATTACCATTTTAATTTTGTCAAGATTTTCCTGTATGAAAGAGCTAGTATGCCAAGCCACCAGATGGCCATTTAATTGATGTCAAATATTCATTTTTAAAAAAATGTTAGGACTTTTCAGACTGTAAAACTTTCCAGTTAAACTCTAATTTAACTGAAAAGAARCACCAGTAGTAATCCAGCTTGAGGATTTTATTGTCTGAAACAGATAAAAACTTGTTTTGATTTATCCTGCATGCATTTTACCCATTAAAATTATCATGTGAAGTTAATTGTGCATTGATGCGGCTCTGTCAATTAACTCTTCTGGGTACAAAAGATTGTTTATGCTTAGGGGGCATATTAAGGAAGGAACATAGAAATAAAACCTGTAAGTAGGTTCTCTCCAAGAAAATAATAACTTGATTTCTTTACTTACTAAAMATAACAAGTTGTGAACATATGTCTCTTGGACACTTGAAGACAATTAAAAATCATGTGGAATTGTGCATTACATTGATTCTCACTTTTGAAAACATTTATTTTCTCTTTTCTCATCCCTTTAGCTACCCAGCAAGGTCAGAGGAAAACTTTCAGAGAGCTCAGCCCAGATGACTTAGCATTTATTTCCAGCATTGAGGTGTCTCACTAAAYAAGAACATCCAGGTTGTAAAACAATGTGACTGAGTATTCCATTTGCTGTGCTCAAAAGTGCACAGTCACTCACAAACCTTAGAGGTTTCAAGTTCAGTGCAGCCTAGGAAACATCATAGAAATGTAGAATGGCTGCCAGGGTCAGAAGGGACCTTAAAAATATCTTGCTCCAACTCCCAGCTATGGCCAGGGGCACCTTCCACCAGACCAGGTTGCTCAGAGCTGCATCCAACCTGGCCTTCTAGGGATGGGGCATCCACAACTTCTCTGGGCAACCCATTCCAGAGCCTTACCATCCTCACAGAAAATAATTTTTCCTATCTTTGACTTTGAAGGCATTTCCTCTTGCCCTGTCACTTCATGACCTTGTAAATGCATTTGACCTTGCAACATTCTTGTAGGTGTTCTTTAGGTCCTGAAAGGAAATCTCCAGGTTTTTGGAGTAAAACCATTTCTCCAGTCTTCTTCTTTTCAGGGAAATTGAATCTTCATTCTTCTGGTGCCTCAGGTTCACATCCCCATGTGATGAGAAACACCCATTATGAATGAAAAGTATGATTTCATTTAAAGCATTAAAAGAAAATTGACAGAAAAACCGTATGTATGAATAAAGTCCTGTACACAGACAGAACTCAGGCTTACCCAGGATTTGCATTGAAGAATTGAAACCCCCAAGTATAAGTCAATAGAAAGAGATCTTTTTTCTATCTGCTTTTAGGACWATGCAGCAAATGTAGAGAAATATTRTGTTCAAAACTAGAAAAGCATCCTTCCCGAAGAAAAAAATTTCCAATGATAAGCATCTCTTTCACTCAGTGCATTTTTCCAACTCTCCAGGCTTTCTCCTTCAGCCCATCTAGAAAAGAGTTAAAACTTCAAGCASCAAGGGAATAGTCAGCTTTCATACAGAGATGTTTCACTGGGAATGGCACAGCAATATAGAAGCACCATTTTTTTCATAGTAGGAATGTACTGCTCAGTCTTTATAGAGAYTTTTTTTTTTTTTTWAATTTGGAACATAAATTAAATTAAATATTTATGCCAGAGCTGTCAAAAGAAAGACAAATAGGATGGGCAAACAATTCTCTTAATGAAGTTCAATCACTGTAATGCACACTGTTGTCAAAGGGTAAGTGCAAGMTAATTTTTTCTTTAAAAGTTTTTCTCTGTTCTTCCTGACAGTTGTGTTGAAAGAAACTGATAGTTTGAAAGGTGATTTATTCAGGGTATAATCTTGTGCTCAGCTAAAGTGAATATAATTCCTTTTCCCTTTGGCAACATCAGCAGCTAGTGTGTTCTTGAAGCTATTTATTTATATTTACTAGTTGGTTTTGAGGAAGGTAGTTTCATTAATATATATTTTTAGGCACAAACAGATTCACCTACACAAAAGAGAGATATCTTTTGTTATTTATTTAGCTGCAGACATCCAAAGGAAATGGGTAATAACCTAAGCATAGCCAACAATGCTTAGTTGTACCAYAATACCCTGTTTATCTTACCCAAGTACAAAACCTGCTTGATTATTGGCAGGCAGAACAAAAAAACTATGTATTCTGAAATTCAGCTTTTCCACTATAGATAAAGACTCTAAGAATGTAAAGACCTGCTTTTTTAGCACAGCTGGTGTTATTTCTGTCTCCCACAGTGCCAGATTCTCTTCCTCTCAACACCATTTTAATACCTGCTAGGAGAGATTGGTAGCACTTGGGAGGACCTAAGCTAAATGGCCTCATCCAGTTTCTTGGAACTATGCAGAAAATTGCCTAAATAYCTGAAACCCTAGGTCAGTTGCAAATTCCTAATAAACAACTCACTGTAGTGTCACAAAATCTAATTTTAATTTACTTATTTGTCAGGTCCTCCTAAGCCTTATCAACTCAGTTTAATGACCTTCTCCAAATCTTTTCTCTACGAAGTCATGTGTCATGTAAGTAAGAGCGGATTCCATGGTTAAGAGCAAAGGATTGGCTTAGTTTAAAATAAAAATTTAATAACTCTATTTAAATGAATACCTTCCTGGTCTTTGTTTCCTTGATGACCCCCAGTTATCCCTTCTTTGTGCCTCAATTTCTCCATTTTTAAACAACATTACTGTCTTGTTTGATACAGTTTGATCAATAATACCATTTGAAGAACTAGTAGCTCACATTCAGTTCTGAAATTCTTCGAACTCCAGCAAAAATATTGAAAGAGATGTAGTAAGTACTGATTACATTCCTGCCTTCTTGATAAATCTTCTAGTACCTTTTAGTTCACTCTCTACCATGTTATATATATTACAAAATCTCTCATGTAATGTGCAGTGTGATTTGAGCTGGCGCTTAATAAAACAACCCCTGGGCTGAGAATATGGGAATATAAAAATAGATACATTAAACCTATGAAGCCAGTCACCAACTGGTCTAAATTAACATCACTGAATTTCTTCTGCTGGAAAGTACTGGAGTCTACCTTTTCATATTGCTATATTGTCTAATTCATAATAAAATGCCAGTCAGTTATATATTCCACCGAGCAGTGCTTTCTACTGATGAAAATCCTGAGCCCTACACCTCAAATATCAGCTGGAATCTTCAAAACAGTTCATTTTTTTTAATGATGAAACACATATTTTGTAGCATGAATTGTTGCCAATTGTTCTGCATGGAATATCAAACATTATTKTCAAAGATCAATATGAAGTTTGTGGAATGCAATATGTTTGCCTTAACAAAAGGAGACATTTTCCAGTGGGAAAATTCCACATATAGCTTTTTTTCTCAACAGAAAAAGTCAGAAACCTCTGAAATCTTCTGAAGAGCACAAGGAAGAGATGCCTTAGACAAATATTATGGAAAACATACATGTAGGTAGAATGAAGAATATCCGCATATTGTTGCCTGCCTGTCTTACTTTTGCCTTTCAGGTGAACTTCATGAAATCTAATACGGATGAAATCGTGTCATTTTTCAATGGAAAAAAACACCCTTTAAACTGATGTGTAGCATAGCTTCTGTACTATACTAATGGTCATTCACCTCCTTAGTATGCCAAAAGGTTGCTAGATTTTGGGTGAATTACTTCCTTGTATTGGACCACTTTAAGGCCATTTAGGAACTAAATCACATATTTCACAACTGTCTTGAAAATTTGAGATGTCATATCCCTCTTAATAAGTTTATATTTACCTATGTATATTTATTTAAACTCCTGTAGTCTGCATATTTTACTTTCCATGCTCAGCATTACCTACRTAAAAGGGAGGTTTTAGTGGAGTCAAGGCAGTATTAGAACAGGGCAGGCATCTGAATGTGAAACTGTGAGCAAGTGCCTGCATTTTTATGTATAGGTACACATCACCCTGCCTAAGACCACATCTGCTAATGATTCAGTAGGTTTCAGTGCTCACCTCATTTGATATCACAGGTGAATAAATGCAGGTTTTACTCAGCTTTGATGTCTAATACCTTCACTGGCAGCACTGGATAAGCCTGAAGAGATTATCAGTATCATTTAGAAATTCAGTGTAATATGAAATAGTGTTGAGGGCTTTTCCCCCTCTGGGATAACTGCTTTGCTATGCCAGTGCTGTGATCTGCTTATCTAATCTGACTCATGACTCATGCATCTGCAATGTAGCAGCAGCCCTAGAACTAGTTTGCAACTTCATCTTTTTTTTTCTCTCTTTTGAATAATATGTATAACACAGAAACTAAACTGGTTTTTTTTGTGATCTATACATCTTCAGACATACTGTCCCTTGAGACTGATCRCTATCTGCTTTTCATAGACACACAGCAATTTTGAAAAGTGAGCTAAAAGAGACAGATGCAAACACCAGCTTTGTGAAACAAATGTGAGTCCCAGATCTGAGACCTACTGTTCCCCCGGGACCAATGCRAATATAGTTTTATGTTTCTCTGGTAAATATGTTTACCCGAACCACACAGAACTGAACAGTCACTCACCTGAAAGCCCAGCCCCAAGCAAATAATTTAAAAGTGCCTGCTTGGACAAATATCCATGTGTACAGCCACCTATAGATTGTAATAAAATGGGACTGGGAAGGAGGTTTTTCAGTTGCCCAGCCCTGACAGTGGCTTCTGCCACAACCCTGTCCTTCACGGTGACATAACAAATTCAATGAACCCTTTGCATGCTCAGAGAATTTGACCGCTCCTTTTTCTGGGTGAAACAGAGCATGAGCTTGGGATTTAACCAAAAATTACTCCCAGGACATGGACCTAAAGAAGGTTTATACATAGTGTCCTGAAAGGGGCTGGATATCAGGTCAAGGTCTTGCTCTGATATAGGGCCACTGCCTCCTTGTCTGGAAAGGGGAGAGGCTTCCTGTGTGTTTAGGGCACACTCACCTATATCATCATATTCACTGGCCTGGATCTACTGACCTGTCTTTTAAGGAAAGAAAAGTATTCAAGACTGTTGGTGGAAGCAGTGTCTTGCCTTCCTTCATACAAGTAGGTGCCATTACAGAAAGSAAAGGAGGAGAGAGAGTCTGGAGGACAAAACGGTCTTTAGAAAATGTTCTCAGAGCAGTGGATGGAAGCACTAGAGAATAGAGATAAATGATAATGGCTTTCACCTTCTCGAGCTTTTCAGACACTCGAAGAACTGGACAAGATTTAGTCTACTGCAGAATTAAGGTAACAAAAAGATAGAAGCTACTCCCTTTGGTATTCTTCTTTCTGAATAGCAAAACTTTGTTATTCCACACTTTATCTAGAAAGGCTGTCACAAGCCTGTAAATAGATTTCCATTTCAAAACAGATATCATGCCCTGGGCATGGTTTGCAACCAGGGCTGCTACACAGACCCTTAAAGTGAGGCTGAGTAAACAGCACACCTCTACTCCAAAAGGCTCCAGTCAGGAGGGGGCGATCAGGAACAGAATAAAAATACGGCATACAATGACCTTGACAGAGATGATTTGGATTTGTAGTAGTGGTAAAATTCGACCCAGAATAGCTTAAGACATCAGTTATACAGAATCATCAATACAGAAAACTTCTTTTTTTCCTTAATATTAACATTTGATTAAATGAGCAATTCTTGAACAAAATATTCATCCCTGTCAGAAGGCAGAAGAAGTGATGGGAAATTAAAGGCATAAAAATGTCTTACCAAGGATTTTTCATATAGCTATACATTAAAGTAGAATGTAACAAGACAGCTTTGAAGGATATGTTAAAAAGCCATGTCAGCTGCACTGCAGAGAATAAGAAAAAAAGTGCTGACAGGATGGAAATAGAGAGAGAAAAAAGGTGGTGTATCAGTGGCAGAGTTTATTTGTTTGGGGTTGAGTTTTTTTGTATGTTTAGAGGTTTTTATTTAAAAACCACRTATCTATTTTACTGTTTTATTGATAATCAAGTTTAAATGCTAATGTTTGAGTACATAACTCCTTGTGCAAGATATGATTTATTATAATTACAGCAAAAATCATACAATAATGGAAAATCAGCCCTTAAATCAGTAAATCAGTTTTCAATAAAACATGGCCAGTTATACAAAGTGTGAGGGAAGTGATTTCTTAAATGGTCAACATACAAACAGTTTGTTAGAAAATCAGCATTTGATGACTGTCAGAACATGCAAGTTTTTCCATAGTTACATTTCAATAGTGGTGATATATGCTCAAACTGGAAAAATGCCTACCCTCCATATTAATATTATCAGCAAACAATACTGAAGTACATAAGTGTCACTAGAAATACTCGTTTTTATCCTAAGAAGTTAAACAGTCATTCTTTCTTCACTTTCCCATCCCACCTCTCCCCACTCCCTGGTTTTCTTATCKAAAATGAGACACATTTTTTGGTCTTGTTGATCTCAGTGTTGATTTTTAATAATTTAATGTTTATATCAAAATAAAAGTTCAATTTATTATTATATACTATTAACAAAATTCCAGACATTATTTGCTACTCTTTAAATTAAATTGTCTCTCTTCTCTAGATACTGMAATACTGAATTTACCATGATAATGACTATGACATGACCTTGACAGGTGTCACGTCAGACTCAACACGCATATATATCAATATCTAAATCACACCATACTACCCACTGG
>NW_026623277.1:1322303-1340968 GCF_030028575.1 Malurus melanocephalus
AAAAAAAAAAAAAGAATTCCATTTATGAAATACTGTGGTAAGTACAAATAATTTAAAAGACTAACTGATCTTTATTGTATAATAGAAGGTTGTTTGGAAGTGAATGGTTCTCAGCTCATATGAATCTTACAATATAGTTTTATCTTTGTGTGTATTTCAATTCTTATTTCCAATTCTTTTGTGTTGCTTACTCACCTTCAGTGGAAGTGTAGACCTGTGATTGCTGACATTTAGAGGCCTCCCTGAACAGCTGATCTGTAGCCTCAGCAATCATGAAAGAATAAGGTGAGATAATCAGCAGCACCCTGACAAGGTACAAAGGAGAAACAACAAAAGCCTCTTCATATGTCAAGATTGTGTCTTCTYATACAATCTCACTAGATGTGATTAAAAGCCAAGAAAATATAAACCAACTGTTAATATGGTCTTTCATGGAATTCTAATTTTTTTTTCTAACAATAAAGAATTTAATGAGGTTGGTATTGAAAAACAATAACTCTGAAATCATCTCAAAATCACCTCACCAGCTCAACATTAAATATATATAAAATTACAAAGTCAAAGAGGTCCTAACAGAGAAAGCATCCCTGTCTTTCTCCTCTTTAGGAATGGCTATGGGTTGTGATATTCTGCAACGTCTAATCCATTACCACTAACACAGAGAGTGAGAAAATTAAAAAGAAAAAAAAGTTAAGTGTGAAAAAAACCCTCTCTGTGTTGTGGACTATAGGTATTAGACTTAGAATATTTCTCTGAAATTTTATTATTTAAAATGRTTGCTAAGATGCATCTTTCTTAGTGTTTAAGTACCCAAGGATCCATAATCAACACTTCACACCACAAAAAATAATTATTTACAGACCTAATATACAATCCAGAAGATTGGAAAATCAGTACAGAACTTTGGTCCTTGGCTCATTTTGATGTTATTCAGATTACCTCATCTCCAAAGCTGGAGGTTATTTCTAGTAAGTACAAATATCACCATGTGAGAAACAGTTTAACTTCTCTATCAAGCAGCAGTTTCACTGAAGACCATGAAAGAGCTGTATGATCAGGAGTTCACAATCAGAATGTTAGTGAACATCTGTTAAATTATTCATACAAAATTAGTTTGCAACTCACAGTGGGCAAATGCTAATATCATAAAAATCACTACTAGAATGGGCAAATAGCTGGCTTGTTTGCTGGCTATCTGAGAAGCCCATGGCAGGACAGCTATTTGAGAAATGTATAATATATAATAATGTAATAAATACTGAGTAAATCATCACAATCACAACTTTCCTATTTTTACCCTAAATAGCACTAGGAAAGAAGAAAATCTTTTGCCGAACTGTGATTGTCAAGAGGAGAATATGGCTGTCTTGACAACTGTGGCATGAAGTTTGTGTTCTCTGCATTTCTGTCAGAATCCAAGCTCTAAATATAAAAATTATAAGGCAATTTTCTTTTCACTTTCTCAACAAATATATGTGCTTTTCCTGGAACTCAGTAAACAGAGCCATTTTAATCTGCATGTACAGACTGCAAGAGAGCAGTGCAGACTAAAACTGATGAACACTAAGTAAACAAAAGAGGCTTGTTAGGAGGCATGCACATACCAGATAAGGAATTTGTSATCTGAGGAACTATGTCATTGCTCCTATTCAGGTTTTGAAACATTCTGCTTATTATTCTCTACTCTGCAGACATCTCAATGTGATGCTGTGTTTCTTTTGCATGAAGGAGCAATTCAAATTTTATTTGTTCATGAAGTAGCACACTGTGCTACTGAGAAGTGCCCAGACAGGTAACACAAGTTCAGTAGCCCAGTATCCAAATTTACTAATCTTCCTTAAAAAGGTCAGTTAAAAATTAGCTCTTTCATGGTCATTTTAATCTACAACTAAATCTGTGTTTCCTAAGACTATGGAGATTRATCAAATACCTGATTTTCAAAATTAGTTAGGTGCTATTYAGCACTAAATTTTCTGTCTTACTAAGGAGAAAAGGTATGAATTTGACACTGAAAAAGATAAGATATTTGTGATTTACTCTTCAAATTTAAGGTATTGCATAAGAACATTCATTTAAAAGCAGTATGACATTATAACTGATATCAACCTTAGTGTTACGTACTAAACTTATTTCAATAATATCATAAAAAAAAAACTACATCTAAGCACATGACAAAATCAAATGGGAAATTTTGCTTCTAATGTTATACTTTAAAATATTTAACATGATAATTTAATATGGTATACAAWGACTTATTTGATTGATAGGAAGGAAATTGTGCTGGTAATCAGTACTTTAGAATTGCAATAGAATTTACAAGCYTTGAGATTATGGAAAGTAAAGACAGGCATGCATTGGGTTTCCTATTCCCAAGTGCTTTTCACAACTGTGTTGTGCCTCTGTCTAGGTTGAATCACCTTTAAAAATTTATATTATTGTGACTGATCCACCTCATTTGCCAGCATCCCATCTTCATCACTTGGTCCTATGGAGTATGTGTATCTATCTGTTCCCTACAAATCACAGCTAGGGACATCTTGATACACAGATCACAGCTAGGGGACACTTAATTTCCAAAGTCCACCCCAAAAACTACTGAACCTAATTGCAATTTTTTGCAGCTGAGGTGAATGACAGGCCCAGACTGTGACAAAGCAGGGTAAGAATAATTTTTTGTACAACTTTACATKGTTGTTTGTACTAATAAGCACCTTCCTTTACAGAATTGCATGAACAGCACAACACAAATAGAGTACAGAAAAACAACTACACAGAAGTTGCAAGAATTCAATTTGCTCTCAAGTGTAAGTAACGTCTAAAGATAAAGATAATTACCAGAAAGAAGCTGACAATAATCCAGAAAACAGCATGATGAAGATAGGGAAACACAAAAAGAAGTATTAAAAGCATCAAAAATATTGTCAGACCAATATTATAAAGGGGGAGCAGAAAATGACAAGGAAAACTGTAAAAAATCTTGAAAAACAACCTGCCCAACCTACACAATCAAGAACAGCAAAAGATATGTAGAAYGGAAGAAAAACGGTGAGAACATAATTGGGAAGGAAAATAGATTTYAATACAAAAGTTGGGGAAGGAATGCCAAGTGCCAGGAAAAGAATTATTTTCATAGGAGACAAAAAAAAGAGGGAAAAAATATTATGTGGAAGGATCAAAATATTTTCAAGTTCTTTTAATCCCTCAGAAGACACAACCTTCCTCAGAACTGAAGGCTTATCTCAGATGAGTAGGTATTTTGATTAAAGGTGTCATTAATTACACAGTGAATAATAGATTCTCTATGACACAGCTTTTCTAAAGCCAGACTCATACCAAACRCAGGTATTGTGTAGGAGGAACAATTGAAAAGATAAAGTTATTCTCTCAAGAACTCTTGAGTGTGATGGATCTTTTTGTTTTGCAGTCTTTTCTCTACAGTGCTCATATGCAGAGCCCCCTCTCACTCCCACTACCACGATGTTCAGGGCTTCATGTCATTGTCTAACACAAAGATATCTAGTAAATTCTAAATTCTAAATGTCTAAATTCTAATGTCTAAATTCTACCCCTCTTCTCCTGGGGTGCTTGCTGTAGCACTCCTGAAACAACAATAAAGACCYGATTAGTCCAGAAAATCCAGTTTATAACTGTGCTTCAGCTATGTCTGTGATGTAGGAATTGCCACCCACATCTTGCAAGTAGAAAAAATTACATGTTTAGTTATTTGCAGTTTTCACATTTACTCCTGTGACAGGAGAATAATGTAAACAATTATGAAGGTAGGCTATCCTCTGAAGACCAGCTAATAGAATTGGGACTGTCCAGTMTGGAGAAAAGAAGATTTCAGCACATTCCAGTACCTACAGTGGCTACCAGAAAGCCAGAGAGGGGTGTTTGACAAGGATATGTTGTGATAGGATGAGAGGAATGGCTTCAAACTGACAGAGCAGCACATTTAGGCTGCAAATGAGGAAGAAATTCTTCCCTGTATGAGTGGTGAGCCACTGGAACAGGCTGCCCAGAGAAATTGTGGATGCCCCAACTCTGGAGGTGYTCAAGGCCAGGTTTTTTGGGGCTCTCAGCAGCCTGACCTAGTGCAAGTTGTTCCTGTCCATGCCTGGCCAGGATTTGGAGCTAGATGATCTTTAAGGTGATTTCTAGCCCAAGCCAGTCATTGATTATATTATCTTGAGAGGCTGAAACCTGTCTTTCAGGGACAATTTGATTTAAAAGTGTAAGAGACATATCCAGAAACTGATGCATCAAACCCAAAATTTAACGTTCCTTTTATGTTGCTGCATAAAGAGGCCTGAGAAAAGTAGCCAATTTCTTTTCCATTTCCTTCAAAAGTAATGGATCTCTCACTCTGCCAGCCCAAATAACCGAAACAGCTCTGTATTCATCTGAAACAAGAAACCCTAGGTCATTCAATATTCCATTCTATTTTCCTTTTGGTCTGACATCTTACAGGAAACCACACTGTCACAGTTTGACACTGGCCAAATGCCAGGCACCCACGACAGCTGCTCAATCACTCTCCCCTGCCACAGTAGGACAGAGGAGAGAAAAAAAGAAAATTAATGAAGGGTCATGAGTCGAGATAAAGGCCAGGAGAAAACATTCAAGGGCAAACAGGCTCAACCTAGAGTTACAAAGTGAATTTAATACTAACAGAATCAGAGGAGGATAATTCCTAAAACCTTGGTGTCTCCACGTTGTTTCAATTACAGGTTCTCACCTCCTCCTCTTCTCTGGCTAAGAAAAAAAAAAAAGGGTATCTTTCTTTGTTTTGATTTTCTTCTTAAATGTTATCACAGAGGTGTAACCAACATCTTTAATTGGCCCAGCCTTGGCCAGAGACATGTCCACCTTCAAAGCCATCAGGGATTGGCTCTGCTGGACATGGTAGAAGCTTCCAGCACCTTCTCACAGAAGCCACCTCTTTGGCCCCTCTGCTACCAAAAACCTGGTCAAGCAAAACCAACACACACAATGAGCTGGAAGGCCGTCATAATGGTGGTAAGAAAATATTAGAATAAATGTATCATTTTATTGTGCATGTATTTATTTAAGAGGGACAAAACAGAAAATAGTCTTTTAAATTAGAGAAAAAAATTATGTATGAAAAATGTTTAATTAATCAACCCTGTTGTTTCTGAGAAAAGGAGTTTACTATTGCTGCTCGAAGTCTATACAGGTGTTGCAATTAGAGCTTCTGAGAGTCACAGTCCTACCAAAGAGACTTACAAACTGCATTTCTCTGAGTAGATCGGTCACAACTGAGGTGAAACTGTTGGGATTTCACCCCACCCTGCAGTCAAGTCCCAGCAGCTGCTCCTTCACTCCTATTAYCAACCTTGTGCTCAGCACAAAYCYRAAGCACAGCCCTACATTAGTCACTGTGAACAAAATAAATTGTACCCCAACCAAAACCAGCACAGAAACACAGACAATGTTTCAAAAGGCATCCTATATGACCCAGAAAATATATCTTTTCACATATTTTTTTCATGTCTTTTTGGGGATGCTTTACAAGACTCAAATATTGAATTTCTTATCCCTCCTCCAGATTTTATGCTGTAACTCAACTTTTCCCCTAAGAATTCAACGCCTGTGAAAGAAGTAGGCGATAAATTTCCTAGAATGGAAAAGAAATTAGGGWCTTAATAAGGTGTGCCATTCTCTCTCCAACATTTTTTATCATTTCACAGTGTCTGATTTCTCATTAACAGTCAAATACAGGTTATAGAAGACTATATCTCACAGATGAGGAAAATGTTTCAGCTCTCTGACTAGAAAAAAAACTTCAGGCATACAGAGATGGCATTTCCAACTAAATTGTGCAGTTTACAAACATGATGAATGAAAAAAGAGRGATTCGGGGATGAGAAAATAAATCATACTGAAGATTCTGGGAAGACTGTTTTCAATTGTCATGTTATGAAAGCAAACTATTGCCACCAAAGAGCTTGTGGAAAGCAGTAGACAGGAGGTGAAATCAAATAGTAGAAAAAAAGAGGAATGCCAAGAGAATCACAGAAACCTCTGACATATGAATATCTTGGAAGAGGGGAGAGGCAAATTAGAAGGTCAGCTTTGGGAAAATAGAGTAATTCTCATTCATACACTTACCTACCTGAACATGTAGAAAAGTTTGTTTCTGTGGCACATGTACACAGAAGAAGGCAGATGGCTTGTCCATGAAGCTGACAAGGCAATGAGTGACTTCATCTAGATTTAAATGGCTGCAGACATGTCTCTATAAAAYTGGCAATAAACAGTAGCAAACAACCACAGCACCCAGTCCTAAATGAAACTCCGCTAATAAAAGTCATATGTCATAAAATGGATCCACTAATAAAAGTCACATGTCATAAAACAGGAGAGAAAAGTAAGGGTGTGTTTCTGGCAGTCCAAAGCCAACGTATAGGAGCTTTTGCTCCAGGTTATCCTGATTATAAAAAGATGTTGTTATATATAAGACATTTCAGCTGTCATTGTACACCATTGCATTGAATCCAATTCTGTGTTCAGAGGATTTATGTGCATTACTATTAAAGAGGGCAAGTTCAGCAACAGTGGGTGAGACACCTACCTTATATTAATCAAGGACAAATTGCTTACTAAAATACAATGTTTTAATTGATTTACTTCTTATGAAAACAACAAAAGACAAAAAGTATTTATTTTACATATTGAAATACCAGAGTAAGACAAACCTTCTKCTGAAGGCTTAAAACATTATAATCTAGAAATACTGTAATCAAAGGCTTTAAAAGGCTGACTATAACAGAATTTCACTATTCCACTAATGCCCTGATTCCAATAACATCTTCGTTCTTTACCCATTTCTTAGTCATTATTAGTTTTCCATTTCTTACATTTAAAATCTCAGCCAAAGGAAGCGATGGCACCTACCACTCTCACTTTGCATARCTAATGTAATAGGTTCTTCTCTCTCATCATTCACCTTCAACCCTATCTCAAGCAGAACTTGAAACACTTGGGAGTTCAGAGTTCCAGAGGAGAAGCATTAATACAATATTTGGACATATTCTGAATAGATCTTTTCATATTTATGCTACAGCAATGCCTAGAACAGAGGGAATCAGGATTATGCATGTAGTTTACTATGTCTTTCCTGTCCTTAAAATACAGACTAAAGGGAGGAGTGGATTTGGAACACATCACTTACAAGTTTCCAGAGTTTCACAACAGGTTTGCAATTATTTCTACTTGTAGGTAAGATACACAATAATAAATAGTAAAACCCGTACAAACTAAATGCTTGGCAGTAAGATGAGACTGTACTTAGTTGAGAWAATTGAATCACAGTGACTAAGATCTGTAACCTGCTTCTTTGTTTTAAAATTGTAAACCAGAAAAGGTTATAAAGAAGCTGCCTTTATAAAGATCTCCTCTTTCGGTAATTCTTTGTAAATGTGAATAGGTAAATGTAAGYGTGGATAGACTGACAGGACAGCAAAGAGAGAACGAATAGACCAATAGGGTAGTGAGCTGTTGAGGCAGGAGTCAATGGAAGCAGCAGCATCAGCAAGAGTAGGTCTGGGAGTGGGAGTAGATCAGGTTGTAAAGGGTGGCTCCCAAGCCCAGGGACACCCRAGCAGCAGACCAGAGACCTGTCAGGACATGGACACCCTTGCAAGCTGGTCAGGTRGGGAGCAGGGATTGCCAGGAGCTTTGCAGGCTGCAGGGAGTGAAAGAGACCCAGAACATGACAAAGAGGGAGGACAAACAAGCCATGGCATGCCAGAGGATCTAGTGTGGRGGTTTGCACCGGGCAAACCACGTTCACCCAGGCAGGGCATGAAACAAGGGCACAGTCATCCTCACAGACCCTGGGGTGACCTCACCTGGTTGTCTTCTCCTGCCCAACTAGAACAGACCCACAGATGGTTTCCACACAGTCAAAAGCCACCTCTAGGGAACACTGTGATGACCCACACAGCACCCTCAGAATCAWGGAGCTGTCCAGGTCTCTGGCTACAGAGAGTGTTTGAGCCGGGCATTGGTACAGGAGAGCAGCAGAGATGACACCCATTTGTGGCGTGACCAAGATGATCTGCTCAGCCTTGTGGCAGAGCTCAAAGAGGAAGAGCAGAGGCTGAGGAGTATCAGGGAGTGTGAGAGAAATCAGCCAGCACAAACTCTTCCATCCCTGAGGGAATTAYGGAGAATGAAGGCTCAGCAACCATCAGAAGAACCTGAGAGCTCTTTACTTCTCTTGCCAGTACAAGTATGGGGCATAAAACCTCAGGGGAAAAAATGTCACTGCTTAGGGAGATAGGAGAATCCCTCCCCTGCTGCACTGCCCTCCCAGGATAGTAGGTGTGAGGATCTGGAACTCAAGGGTCAGGCAAATGACAGCAGAGATGAAATTCAATCTATCAGAAATGGAAGGTGCATTAGAAGCCAAAGGCAGGAAGCAGGAGCTTACAGGCTTGGTGTCTTTCACTTGCAGTTGCATCAAAAACTCAGAGACATCAGACACACAATATTCAAGATCCTGGGRAAAAAAAATATTTCAGAAACCAAAGTTCATTGACTGAAGATGACAGAACGATCAGTTCAGTCATTCAGCAATYCGTTGTGACCATGGTAACAAACTTGAAAAATCAGGGACTAAAGTGAAAATTACCAGGTGGAAATGAAGTCRGGTGTACCTGGGGAGGAAGTGCATCTGAAGCAGGGAATGACATTTCTCTCAGCAATCAAGAAGGTGAACAAATGCTTGAGCAGCATCATCAATCTGGACTAGCCAGGCATAGTTCAATTTATTAGAATTTTTCTTCCTTGTGGCTGCACCAATAATCAGTACTCAGTAACATTAAAGAATCAAAAGTTTTGCACTTTTAGAATTAAAAAGTGTATTAGAGAAGTGAATTAAGTTCTGCCAAAGCTGGACTAAAAGTCTGCAAATRGTTTAGGACAAAGAAAGGAAATGTGGGAATTTGGAGAGTAAAAGAAGCTCTAAGCATCACAAATACTGAAGCATATGCTGTCATACTTTAAAAATAGGGGGGAAAAAAAGAGAGGAATGTTGGAAGGAATGTATTAAAAGCAGAAAATTGGTAGGATGATTGAAAATATGCTCAAGTGACCTTGCAGCTGGAAATAACCTTTGATAAACCAGSGTGAAGAGTAGACTGGTGATTCTCTAACATGGACTGAGTTTATCCATGTCCATGCCACTGCTTGTGCACCTCTTCCCAGCTGCTGCTTTGAGATCCCCCAGTCAGAAATGGAACAGAAATAAGTTTATTCTTTGTGTTTTAGTCATGTGTTTGTGGCTCTCCTGGCTGCCACCTGTGCTGACTCAGGGCTGCCAGAAAAGAAAAGCTCTGTTCATCCTGCACTTTAAACCTCACCTCTGATCTGTTTTGAGTTTGTTCTGACACAGACCTGTTTATTGATGTTCACTAGCTGCTGAATTGAGGGCTGATGCTCTAAAGGAATGATTCAGGATTATGAGGTGGTAATTACTGCTATATCTTCTCTGGCTTTGCAAAGAAGAAGTTCAAAGAGTTTTATGAGTAATCCATTGCAGTTCAAACTGACTATTAAAACCTAATTGGCGCTTTAAGGCCCTAAAGAACAGGGAAAACCACTACCTCCAATTATGAAAGACAGGTATTAGTGCAGAATGATGAGATGCATTTCAATGTGACAGTTTGATTTTAGTATTGCAAAGAAAACATTTTTAAAATGCATTTTATGTTTACTAGTTTAGTACCTGCCTTTCTAAAGCTGGCTTATCCCCTGAGGTATTCAACAGGCTGGGTCTTTGCAAAGTGGCTTAAGGACCCTAAAAAAAAAAGGCCCTAGATGCTACACTTATTAAAGGCAGAGTTTTTCTTTCTTAACTCAGAATAAGCATGCCTTTTGGAGGCAGGGTTTATTTTTTTCCCAAACCAAAATAAATAAAATAAAATAAAAATTTTACTCATTTATATTCTTCAAGAAATTAAACTTTTCCCATGAATACAAATGAACTGATTTGGGATGGGTTCTGGGTTGGCTTATTGGTTGTGATTTAAATTTTTTCTCTATTGCTCTTTATATAAGTACATTTTRCAGATGGCTGTCATGGGGAGTTTTCAGTGGTGTAATATCTGGAAAGCTTTTGACTGAAAACACATTTTTAAAAGACTTTTATTGGCTATCTCTTTGCGGAAGTTGAAGTTGACAGTTAAGTTTATTGGTATTATGTTGGTGAAAATGTTGGAAGCTTGGACAGTTTCCTTTGTTTCTTTCACTGTTTACAGCACTGAGCTTTAGATGCACTAAAGGGTCATTATCACCATGAATTCATTTACTTGAAGCAGCTTCTTACACTGAACTAATTTTCATTACCTGTATTTTTTTAGGGTTTTTCATTGTTTTGGGTTTTTTTTTTTTTGTAATTCAAACACTTTTTTTTTCATGGCAACAGGTACCTTTAGGCTGTAGTCTGGGTATATTATGAAGCCTTCAGCTTCTGGGCTGACATTTGACCAGAATAGTTTCCTCTTTAATCTTATCAATTTTCAAAGAGATTTTTGATGTCTTTTTCATGATGAGACTTCTCAATTTAGCAACACATAGATCACAGTTAAATACTAAATATAATATTTTTAGGGATTATTTACTTTAAAAGCTTTGTATCAAATGAGTCATCCAAACCTAGGTTATTTTTCAGCTTCTGATGAGTTAACAAGGTCATCTATTTTCTTTTTTATTATYTCAGGACATAAGAAAAAGAACATTAGTCCCCGAATACCCATTATAGCTAGTCATAGCTATAGAGTAACTCCACTGATGCTAGGAGGAATTTTATATCACTCAAGCAGGCAAGTTTAGATGCCTTATTCAACACAACAAGGATTTAAGGGGCACATCCTCTAATATTTTCATTTTAAAACACTTTTGCAAAATAAGGGAGATGGGAAAGAAAAGAGGAGCTTTCTGTTTCATGTGACATTTTCCACTGAGATCATAATAATACTGCCTAAAAACACGTCTTGGCATTTGAGACTTTGAAGCCTCATGAGGCTGACTTGAACTCCTTGAATGACACAAAGAATATTGATGACTTTTTCACCTCAACAGCCTGTTTTAAGGGAAGCAAATAGGTGAAGGTTTCACTGTATGATTAATTCTTTGCCATAGGAAACACTTTCAGGGAGCATTACTCATGATAAGTTTAAAACTTGCTCATTAGCAGCATCATTCCCTGTTAATACTGCACCAAAACAAGTTGTACAATAGCATATTTTGTTATGTTACTCAAGCAGGCAAGTTTAGTTGCCTTATTTAAAACAGCAAAGATTTTCGGGGCACATTTTCTAATATTTAATATAAATATCAGCAGTCCCTCTTATGTCAGAATAAAAAGACATAAGCAGCTGTTGGATCCTTTTTCCTTCAAAGAACATAGAAAACTAAACSGTGATTAATACAAAAGCTCCCTAGAGTGCCCCCTGTGAATGGGGCTATCAAAATACAAGGACACCATAGAAATTGTCCTTGAGGACACTATTAGGTAACAAAGACACTTAAGTTACTGAGGATGTGGTAATACCTGGACTTCTTGGATAAGTTTGACTCAAATCAAAGAGTTCTCTTCTTTCAWTTGTGCATTTGTATTCCTGAACAAATCCGCAGTTCTGATAAAGAAATAATATATTGTACTGACTTGTATATCAGAAGTGAAATAATCTGAAATGCTAAATATACTGAAAAAGAATCCTTCAGAGAGGGTGTATTATCAAAGGGAGCATTTCATCTCACCATTCACACACCCACCGAAGCACAGAACGGGTCAGGTTGGAGGAAACTACAGCTGCTCMTCTGGTCCAACCTCCCTGCTCAAACAGGGTCATCCCAGAGCACATGGCACAGAATTGTGTCCATGTTCTGGACTATCTGGAATATCTCCAGTGAGGGAGAGTCCACACCCTCTCTGGGCAGCCTGTTCCAGTCTGCCATCAATCCAAACATTACTGTTCTTCCTCATATTGAGGTGGAACTTGCTGTGCATCTGTTTCTGCCYGTTGTACCTTGTCCCATTGCTTGGCACCACCGGGAAGAGCCTGGCTCCATCCTCTTGGCCTCAGTGCTTGGGTTTAGGAAAGGCAGATCCTGCTTCACCAATTAGAATCTGATTTATGATTAGATGATTGACCTGGAGCTTGAGGCAAAGTCTGTGGATGTGTTCTTCACCAAAGCCTTTGCTACCATTTCCCATGGCATTTTCCTGGAAAATCTGGTAGCCTACCACTTGGATAAGTGCACCCTTTAATTGACAACGGGGATCAATCAAAGGCTAAACCTGATCATCTCAAAGGTCTTTTCCAACCTAAATATTTCTGAGGTTCTGTGACACCCTGTTTCATACTCATATACTTTGAGATATTGACAAGGTCCCCTCTCTGTTGTGTATTCTTGAGGCTGAGCAGGCCCAGATCCCTCAGACTTTCTTCATAAGAGAGAGTCTCCAGCTCCATAATCACCTTTGTTACCTTCCCCTGGACCCCCTCCAGGAGCTCTGTGTTTCTCTTCTCTTTTGGAGCCCAGGACTGGACACAGCACGGCAGGTGAGGGACACGGCACTGCAGGTGAGGGACACGGCACTGCAGGTGAGGGACACGGCACTGCAGGTGAGGGACACGGCATTGCAGGTGAGGGACACGGCATTGCAGGTGAGGGACACAGCATTGCAGGTGAGGGACACGGCATTGCAGGTGAGGCCTCACCAGGGCTGAGCAGAGGGGCAGGATCACCTCCCTTGACCTGCTGGCAATGCTCTTCCAAATGCAGCCCAGGATGTCACTGGCCTTCTTGGCCACCAGGGCACACTGCTGGCCCATGGACAGTCCTTGTTGTCCACCAGCACTCCCAGTTCCATCTCTCCACAGAGCTGCTTCCAGCAGGTCACCCCCAGCCTGTGCCGGTGCCTGGGGCTGTTCCTTCCCAGGTGCAGGACCCTGCATTTGCCTTTGCTCAATCCTCATTTTTGACTGAAGAATGACACCAAGATCTCTCTCTTCAGTGAGTGCTATGTGAGAGTGAGTGAGTGCTCAGTGAGAGCATGAAAATCAGGAACTGAATTCAACAAAACTGCATAGAGAATCAATACTTATCTAGTTATTTCAGAGTCTTTGATTGCTTTAACTAAAATAATTCCTTATTCTCCCAAATATGGTTATTTGGTGACAAATACATTTTTAGTGATTTTGTAAAATCATTTTCTAATGCCATTTCTGATATTTGAGAGGGAATTTCCAGCTAAAATTGCACTTTAGCCAATATGTCTGTTAAAATGATGTTTAAAAAAAAACCCTGAATTCTTCATTTTACACCCATCTACCAGCTCATTTTTTTTTATATTTCCCTCTGTATCCTATAAAATATCTTCAGAAYGGAAGATTTGAGTACAAAGTAGAAGACCAATTTTCTTATTATTGTAGAGGTGACCACTGCTTGACCTTAATTTCTGCATGAGAAAGAGCACTCCAAAGAATCATCTCCAGCCATAAACACCCACGTGAGAATTCTTCAATTGGCAGATCCAAGCATGGGGCCACGAAAGTTCTGTGGGCTGTGTGAGAGGGTTTGCAAAAAKACCAAGAAACATCCTACAACATTTGTTTGCATGGGTCAGTCTCCTGCTTGGCTGGACAGTCAGATCCTAATTGAAGACAGCAAAAATATGTAAAATACTCGTGTGTTCTTAATAAAGTGATTCTGTTGCATTGTAACAGTCTCTGTGATTTCAGTCACTACAATAATGTCTTTTTTTTTCTTTAAAAAAAAAGGATGAAAGAGAAAATACCTAACCTTTCACAAGACACATGGGAAAAAGAATAAGATCTATTCCTTTAGAACTGAGAGTCTCCCAGTTAATATTTTTTTCCCCAAGGTCAAGGTTTTCCTTATTCATACCAAAAGTGGTGGGGAATACAGAAACAGAAAGAAAAAAAWTCACAGAGCACCTCTATGTATTATTTGGTTTATGTCACCTGACTGCAAAATATATAATAACACTAATATTATTACTATAATGCTAATACTAATACTAATAAAATTAATAAGTGAAAGCAAAGAAAAAAAGAGGTTTAAAATTAAAATAATACTTATAATTAAAAAAAAATTAGTACTAATTTAAAATCTGTTCCTTTTCAAACAGTGCAAAATTGCAAAACAATTTCCATTTTTGAGTTTCTGCATGGAAATTATTTTTTTCATTTTTCAATCAACTCTTTCATTTAAGCAGTGTAGATTCCAGGGAATAGTCTAATAAATTGCCAGCTGAGAAAAACAGATATTTTAAGATACAGGAAAAATCTAGTAGCTGATCCCCAAATAAAGCATTGTGCACGCGCTATCACAGTTGTTATACATTGAGATGTCTCAGAATTTTAGACAATTTCTCTAAAATAAAGCCTTTCAGCAAGCAAGATGGCTCTAGACCTTATCCAAATGGATAGAAACTCTGAAAACAGTCTATACATCATGCAAATATTGTCCTTTATTGCCTTCTTTTCTTCACTACAAATTCGAAGAGGGGAGGGATKGGTGAGGGAGTTGTTGGTATATCCAGCAAGTAATCCAAATACYTAATTCCATACCTGCAATTAGCATAATAGTTTCTTTTTTTGTAAGATGCCCCTATTAGCTAAACTTGTGTTACCTAGACCACAGCTACCTAAAGGCAAGCATAAAACTTGGCAAGCTAAGTGTGAGTATTTAAAGAATACTTTTACATTTACTAATTTTTTTGTTGTTGAAAAGATGACAATATGTACCTGTGTGTGAATGGAAAGAAGTTTTTTTACAATAATTGTGGGGGGTTTAAACGTGTTTGTACATTTCCAGCTGCAAGTTGTATTYTTGTTGTAAGAAGGAATTCCTCTTTCATTGTCTCAAATTCTGTGATATAGAAAACATGTATTTCCTTTTTAAAAAATGTTCATTAAAAAGGCTCCCAGCACAGATGAAATGAAAAATAGAACCAAAGGTAGGACTGGTTTGCAGTGTCMTTTTCTGCTCTTTGCCTGTGGAAAGGGCACATTGTATAACAATGCATTCACTAAATTATAAACTGTTCAGCAAATAAACACTGCCCTCTGTGGGAAAAAAAGGTGCCTCATCTGCTACAGCTCTGCAAGTTTTTCAAAGCGATGCCACACCTAGTGTCAAAATATTAACCACGGTGTGTTCGTAAGAGGAAATGAACAGTCTTAGTATAAAACTTGGGGCCCCATCTAATACAATGTTCCAACTTGTRTCTAAACTATATAACAATGTTAATTACAGGTAAAACTAGGAACAAAAATATTAAAAGGATAAAGGATTTTTTTTKATGTAAAAGGTACATTCTAACAGAAGATTACATTGCAGCTTTGTAGCTCCAGCAACATAAGTCTTTTATTTCCAGCCACAACAAAATGGAAATTTTCTGAATTTTTTTTTTCCTGAATCTCAGCAAGACAGGGATTTTATGTTAATTTTTGTCTTCCCTTTATCCCCTCTACYGAAAGAAATTTCTATACTGGCGTACACTGCAATATTTTGGTGGCACTCTGATACGCTCTTCTCACCAAGAAAAGCACAACAAGAGAGATAACAAAAGCCAGCAAGCTAACTCCTCACTTCTCTAGAGGCCATGGGATGATATATTTATCAACAATCAGAGGATCTGAAATTACCAATCTCCCTGCCTTCTAAACTTTATTATGCACTATTTTAGAAGGAAAGAAACCATCCACTTTTACCACCCATATTCTATGACAAGAAACATCCTTACAGATTCAGGTTGAACCGAGGAAATATATTTCTTACCACCCTGTAAAAGTGCTTTAGCCTGCAGAAGGCAAGGTCATGGCCTTGCTGTTTCCACAAGCAAGGAGACCTTCAAGACCAAGGTCAAAAGAACATTTTGGGTCCCAAAACATCTGAGACAATGTCATGTATTAATGCCATATGGCATCACCTCCTTGTTCAGCAGGGAACGTCAGTCAGCAGGAAGATGAAGGCACATTTAGAAATGATTCTATATTTTTACTGCAATTCAGGTGATACAGGGCTTGTTAAACCAAGTCAGCAATGCCTGACCACACATTTCAGGTGTTTATCTACATGAATCTTATGTTGTGGTATGAGGTTTTGAAGCACTGTATATTTAACTCAGAAAGCTGACAGAGAGGACAGAGACAAGCAGATTAACACACAAAATTATGCTTCAGACCTCGTGTCACAGCCCTGTGAGCCCCAGCAGGAGCCCCTCATCCTGTTTTATGTCCCCAAGCAACAGAAAGACCCTGCTATACTGAAACAAGCCTGGTAGGGGGGCTTGGAGCGCGCAAGAAGGTGGGAATAAAAAGTGTGAYTGACCTGCACAAGGCAGCTGCTGAAGGATCTAAATATTCTCTTCATCTAAGAYGTGGTGAGTGTGGTGGTTTAGACTGTGCCGAAAAGCCAAAAGCACTGCACCCACGACMTTCCCTCCCTTCCCCCCACCGGAGAGGRAGAAGGGAGAGCGAAAGCCCAATTAACACGAAAATTTATGGCTTTCAGATAACATAACGTAATTGAGAGAAAGATASGTATGTGCTCCAGAGAATGGTCAGACAGGCTGTATAACTTAAGTTGCAAAATAGATTTATTACTACAAACTACTAAGAATACTAYGGCACTGGGGARGGAAAAAACAGAGATGGGRAAAAGTTTACAAGGAGAAGAAAGATAAAAAYGGACATTTTAAGACACCTGTTATCCTTTCCAGGGATCCGTCTCTTTCCCAGGTCTATCCCTCTYCACSCCCCCATGTTTTCCCACACACAAAGGGGGRCRGGAATGAAAGTCTAACACAGATCAAACTACTCATTACAGCTGTTGTCCAGCATCATAGGAGAAGCGTTCTTACAGCTCCAAGCTGTGGAAGTTTTTTTCCCAAGAACAGTCAATGCATAACCACTGATGGYGGGGGGAGTATTTATTTACCTCGTAGGAGAAAAGAAAGAATGTCCTTCAAGGCCAAACTGCATTGTTTTGGCAGTGTAAGACCACTATCACATTTCTCCTGGCAAAACACAGCTTCTTCTAAGCATCCACTTGCTTCAAACTTAGGCGGGGGCATCTCTTCCTCCCCGCAGAGCAGTTCAGTCCAGYCCTCAAAAGGCCAGGGTTTTGGTTTTTTTTTCCTCAGAGCAAGGTCGCTCTCTTCTTCCTATTCAGGTCTCTCTCAATAATGAAATACTCCTTTCCGAGACACTTATTTTCTCCATGTTCGAGARCCAAAGCACAGCACAGCAATTATCCAGTCTTCTCCTTACTGATCTTCGGTCTCCATTTTTTTCTTACATCTCCTCACCCTCCTGCTCTGCTTTTCCCCAGTGAATGATACTAAAACTACATGCTATCAGCCTAAAGCTACAAAAATGACRGCTGCGCCTATCTTGTTTTGAATTCTTCTTAAATACTACATAATAYRTCATCACAGAGGTGTAACCAACCTGTGCAATTGGCCCAGGYCTGATGGKCAGCCTGTCCATCAACCTCAGAGCCATGATGGATTGGCTCTAAAACACAGAGGGTAGGGCTCCTTTTGCTGGAGAAGAAAGAGACAGCCCCTAGAACTTCTCACAGCAGCCATCTTTGTGGTTTCTTGATCCCATCCCCTCACCACCAAAAATCAGACCAAGTAAAACCACGACAGGTGAGTTACAGAGAAAATTGGCCATACTCTTTCTGGAGATGCAGAAAGGATAAGGAGCAACAGCCATAAGCTGTAACACAACAAATTAAGTCCAAATAGGTACAAGGAACTAACTCTTTGTCAGGAGGGTAATCAAAACTGAAACTTAGCATAAAGACTATGTGATCTCCAGCATGGAMGACATTGAAAAACTGAATTGAGATTCCCTTCAGCCTAAATCAGTCTATTACAGTAAATGGCCATTGATATTCCTGGGAAAAAAATGGTTCAAGTAAGAAAAGCTGTTCCTGAAATTGCACAATTAAAAAATAACGTATTTACAGTATAAATGAATTTCTACAAGATGATGACATTCCTGAAAAACTACACCTTCCTTGATCTTCTAAGTTAAATAAAATGGTCTTATGGTCATTCTTCTTTTTTAATTACATTTTTACCATTCCTCCACAAAATGCAAAACCAGTGTTTTAGGTTMTTTTCAAATAACACCATTTATATGTGTTTGCTCCTAATATTACAAAAAGTGTATTTCAATAAGAAGCAACCTTAAAGTAAGGACATGTAAGTTTTCCASTTTAATAAAATATCTCCTAATGCCTTGCTTCTTTATAAGCATGAATGCTCTGTTGCAAGTGTYAATGATATTCATTTTAGCAGCACACAGCAGGACCACTCTTCCCATGCATCAGTTTGGGCTTTCCAGGACAGAAGTCTGTGAAAAAGGAATACAGGACAGAAACACTGAATCTGTACAGAGGTAGGGTGTCCCAGACACACCAAACACAAAGCAACATATGCTGAAGAGACATCCARAAATTAGAAAGACAAAATTCCTTCTGCTCTGGAAACCTTTTATTTGATTTTGTTCTGGTATAGCTTTTTATGGCATACATATTTTTTTTATTTATTTGATTTTGTTCTGGTATAGCTTTTTATGGCATACATA
>NW_026623277.1:1341028-1344328 GCF_030028575.1 Malurus melanocephalus
TTTTTTTTTTCTGGATCTTTGTGACTTAGACCCGGATATAACGACAGTTGTTTAGGAGCCTTTCCTGTCTGGCAGTCACTCCTGCACCACCTGAGCTGTGAGCGAGGCCCTTTCCCAGCTCCACCCCCCACACTCACACAGTCACTCCAGCTTTCCTTATTGGGATGAGCCCAGGTTTCCCATAGCAGAGTCTCAGGAGACCAGATCCTCTTGCTGGAATAATCAAGTAATTTATTTTATTTATTTATTTTATTTATTTTATTTATTTTATTTACTTAAGACAACCCTTCTTGTGCCAAGGGTGGGCTCTTCGTGGCCTCTTTGCTTGGGCTCCACCAGCCAGAGCTCAACCTGCAGCTCCTACTCAGCTGCACCCCAAGCTGCCCCRGTGAACGTGTTCCTCAACAACAATCTTTTTTATTCTTCCCAGGGTGTGAAAATATGCATTGCTCATCACCAGAGGTGTTCCTATCAGTAAATTTGTAAGGAAATTCCCAACATAATTAATAAATAATGTTCTTAGACTGCAGGATAAAAATCACCGTATCATCTGCCTTGCTGTAATTAAGATAGAATCCAGCTGSCTATGTAATTTCCTGTTCAATTTGAATGAATTTTAGTTTTCTAATTTATGTTTGAAAGGGCAAGAAAGGTACAAATTTAATGAGAAAGCATAGGTCCACTGCAATCATTAYGTCTTCTTTTTTTAAAGTCAAATTTTGTATCTCAGTTAAATCAAGAAAATAGTTTCTTTCTTCATGGATCACCTTGGTTGATTACATTTAAAAAAGACTTCCTATCTCAAGAGTCAGGAGCTAACCTAAGGGACGGTTTCTCTATTAATCYATTTTGGAAGTATGCTTTCACTCCTAGTTAAACTTATGTAGAAAGGCATGTTATTTGCAGTTATTGGTACGTTTTCTTAAGCTCCTCTGTGAGCGACACTGTTGATTAGTAGACAGCAGGAGATGTGAGAGAGTTGCCAAAGGCAGCTCCTGTGAGCTGTGTGATGTTATGTCTCTCACTCTGATAGTGTATAAACTGTTTCAGCATAGCTTGTCCTATTTTAAGGGCAAATATTGCACAAAAATATAGTCTAGAAGGAGTATAGAATGGTCAATGATAAAAATACCAGCCTGTGTATTGACAAATCCTTTGTATTTAAAAAAATTGGGTTATTCCCTTCACTTCTGCTGAGAGCTGCATAACTAATAAATCCTTATCCTGTATCTCTAATATAGGGAAAATTATTACTTTAGAAATTGTATGGTATCTTTCAGAGAATGTCAAATTGCTAAAATTTTGGGTAAAACAGTAAAAGGGTTGTTTCATATTTTTTCATCATGGTTGTAAAACTGTTCATCATAGAGGAGGATATGATTTCAGCATGTGCTGAAACATTTTACGAGATTCTTAAAGTTTGTTATCAATACTTATTAACCCTCACAAGTGCCCCCTGTCTTTACTACTTAACAAAATGAGGTAAAAAAGGGGACAAATTTAAATAGAGAGATTTTAAGTTCCTGTTGCCATGGTAGCACTGCTTCATATTAGGAAGCTTTACTGAATGTTTTGGGGTTTTTTTTCTATCCCTGAAGTTGCTTAATAGATCTTTAGTGCTCACATGTTTAATTCACCTGACAAGAGCTTTATTCTTTTTTAATAAAGCCCTGCTGCTATTAGTGCTACTGTTGTTATTTTATTGTTGTTGTGTTTTTTTCTGTTACTATTAATATTATTTTTAACTTTTAAATGCCTCCTTGCACAGAGGGAGACTTATTTGTGTWAGAACATGCTTCATGGTAACTTTCTTCCCCCATCTTGCACAGGAGCAACAGGTTTTAATCTTTACCCCTTTTTTTCCAAATATCCTCCATTTTCACATTTTTTCCTCTTGCACCCATGGTGGCTCATGTATGAGAAAGATTTGGTCAAAAAGCAGGACCAGGAATATCCACACAGGCCCGTGCTTGGGAAGAGATCAGGGCTGAGAGTCAGATGCTGTAAATCCTGAGGGAAATTTCCACAAATAATCCTGACACAACCATCTTCACTATCTCGATTTCCTCCTGAGCAAGACAGAGGTGAGAGCTGCTCTGAGCAAGYGCAATGCACCTTCACTTTTAGCAATTACAACCATCCCGTGGGATAAAATGCACACCTTTAATCTGAACCGAGCTAAAACTTGAGACTACTGTGTGTGMAGTTCATAATCCATTCAGAGATCTTTAGCACACAGAAACAAAACCTAAAAAGAGCTCCAAGTTTTAACTCTTTTAAGAATGCATATTTGAAACCCCTCAGGTTTCARGAATTTTCTTTTCATTAATGAGTGCAGTTGTACCAACAGTGTGACATCTGTACCAGTAATCTCTCTGTGCTTCATTTTTTCCTTCTTCAAAACATAGATCATGTTTCTTCTGCATCCTGGTGTGTGTTGAGATGTCTGGTAGGAAATGTCAGAGGAAAGACAGTATGACAAGGCTAATGAGGAGAAGGTCTCTGTTTGATTTAATAATTTGGACTGCTCTTTGAAAATAGCAGATATGCAACTAAACAGTTAAGCCTTCATCCAAATCCCCTTACAGAATTATTATAATTTCTCATGAATGCATAAAATTTTTTTCTTTGCCTTTTTGACACAATTCTCATTATTGAAATATTCCTGAAACAAAATAGCCTATGTGTACCATCATTGTCATATTTTCTTCTTAAACTGCAGCAGAGACCCCAGAAACCTATCAATAATGACTTGGCAGTCTTGGGATTATCTAAATTACTCAGAGATATTAGCAAATACAGTAGTGTTCAGCCTGTACCACATAWGATTGTCTTTCCTGCTATTACAGGCCCAGTCACTATATTCAAAATCAACATTAATTAGAAACAATGTCAGGTCCCTTCTGTGCACTGTGCAAGAGACACAGCCCCAGCAATCTCAAAAGGATCAGTTCTGCCATCCTCTGYATGACCTGTTTCTTCAAGGAGAAAGAACCTGTAAGGAAAGAACCTTACTGGGCAGGTTCCTTACAGAAACAGGGSGACCTGGTCCTGAGCACAGTAAAGAGCAAAAGAGAGTTCACAATCCATTTGATTAATTAACTCCCAAATGAYACACATACAGAACAATAACTTAGGAAGAAAAGACAGGGACACTGTAATTGATGTTTAGAGCTCAAGAGCTCTGTTTACTTCACATTTAATTTATGCTCTTCATCACTGCAACTCCATCCAGAGCAAAGAAATAGTCTAATCACTTTCTCCTCATGCATGTAATTCTGTAAGTACCAAAAATCCCTG
>NW_026623277.1:1345073-1361559 GCF_030028575.1 Malurus melanocephalus
CCTCCCCTCCCCTCCCCTCCCCTTCCCTTCCCCCACAATAACCTTTCTCAAAGGTGTGACATGAATGCATAATATATTTATCTGCTAATCCGTCCTAGTGTCAAACACAATTTGGTAAATCAAAATGCAGATCAGATTTTTTAGTACTCAGTGTTCTTCCCACACTTATTTTTTTCATCTTCCCATACCTTGAAACTTGGCATGCTTTAATGTCYTTTATAGCACAGTTGTCACACCAGCAAAGTTATATTAAATGCCTGCATCTATGATCCTAAGAAATCCTCCACCACTGAAGAAATTACAGGATTTGTATCTGAAGTTTCAGTCCTCCCATTTTATTAACAAGGAGACTTCCTGCTTCTTCTTTTGTGTTCCTAGAAAAGGATCGATATCTCAGTGGCTTTTCAAGACCAAGCAAAAATGGTCCAAGTTAGACAAAAGCATCTATGAAATTTTATTAARTAAGTGAAACCTCTTTGTTTCTTTTATGTTATCAAAATCACACCAGAGAAAAATCTGCAAAGCTGCAGCTCAGACCGTTCTGCTACGTCACAGAACCAACAAGCACAAAAATTGGCTTTTTTTTTTCTTCATGTACTCAGTGGTTCTTTATACATTTTCACCTGTAATGTTGAATTAGGAAAAAAGCTGTTCATTCTAAAGATTTCTTTTTATAATTAATCCTAATGAAAAGGTACAGTGCATAGGAMAGGAGGCCTATATCCTATCTGAATCTTAACTGATAAAAATTTAAGTCAGAAGAAGATCTAGAAGGTCTGCTTTTCAGACTCCAGATTTTAAATGTCAGAGTGATGAACAGAGAATCATCTTCTTCATRTACAGAATTCTGAAATATTGCTTTGAGATCTGAAGCTCCTTGAAACTAATATTGCAGTGGCAAACTTTCACTAGAAAAATGCAGAGTTGGCTATTGTTAGAAATCTTCTTTGAAAAAGGAAAATATTTTGCCTTCTCACTTTATAGATTATCTACTGAGGCTAGAGTACTCATTGTGTCATGCAAGAGTTTGTCTATAAATATCTTTTTTTACAGAATGGCATATAATCAATCAACTTCAGTTCACAAGAYTATTTCCATCTGCCTGCATCATATTTATTCCATATCTCTATGGTAAACAGTAAATTTCACTACTATWCATTCATTAACAGGTGTTCTAAGAGCAGAGTTTAACTTCAAAAGTTAAACTTCCTGCATCCTTTGCTTTAAAATATTGTGCTTCCTGTTTCCTCCGCTTAAAACTATTGTGCTTCCTTTTCTCCTGTACTTGAACTTTATCTTGTATCAGTTTTAAGTCTAATGGATATTTTTCTGTCGCCTACAGGCTAGAAAATAACTTTCTTAATAATTCTGTGTGACCTTGATGAACAAGTTTATTACCAAATTACTAGATTTACTAAATTAATAATTTCTAAATTACTTACTTGTTTGTCAAATGCTCTTTTTCCATAACAATGGGGAGGAACRACTTTGAATGGATTCATTATTTATAGTCATGAATTTTATAATAGCAGTTTTATTAAAAATGCACTCACAGAAGGAATATATTTATGAATGTCAACAATCTTTCTAAACTGTTCCCTACTTTTCATACAGAAGTACTCAAAATGTTTTCACAGATTATGCAAAAGTCCTGTTTAACCATTTGTCAAGGACTTTACTACACTGAGAACAAGTTTTACAACAACATTTAAGAGCTGCCTCAAGTCTTCATCCATGGCATTAGGGAAGAACTGATACTGTCAACAGTGTACCCTGACACCTCACTGATATTTAAAGAGCATTTTCGTGCCATATTTTCAAAAGTGCTTTGAGATATGCAGATAGGAACGGTGTGGGRTTTTCAGTAGATGAAAACCCAAATGTCTTTGAAGTCATGGGGCATGATACACCTACACTTGGCTGCTCTGGAAACTTCTCTAGATTCTAGATACCTCCTTGCCATTGCTAATGCTGCTACACATTTAAATTCTGACCCCCTGACAACTGAAGATGAGCCATTATTCTCAATTTTCTGATTCTCYGGTTCTGATTAAATGGTGAAAATTAATCAGAATTATATCTCCCTTTCCTTATCTGAATATCTTTGTCTGCAGGCAAAAATCAAGCATTTATATCACGTATCCTTTTTCTCATTGCAGGGCTAAGGAGCTCAGCCACATGAAAATGTTCCTATGTTTCTACCACCAGACAGAGCAGGAGACAGTTCATGCCTTGAAGATAATTAAATTAGGCAAACCACATGATTATGCTTTAATACCAAGTCTGAAGTAGGATTATAGTTTCACAGAGAAGGAAAGGAGAGACCACAGTGTTTTTATAAGGTGATACTAGACATTTGGGAGAAATATATTAGTTTCTTCAGAATCTCGGACCAATGCTCTGGCCATAGACAAAAGATGGAGAATGTCCAAGAACAGCCTGCTTTYACCACTACACATATATTTTAAATTTATTTGTTTATTTAAAATCTGTTTTGAGATGGTTGCTGTCTTTGATACACTCAAGCAGCAAGATGAAAGCAGCAAATTAGCAATTTGGAAGGCTTGAGCAAAATATCTACCTGAATGTCAGGACAGAATGTTCCCTTGCACAGTCTTCAATGTTAAATTCAGTCATTCTTATCACCTATAACTCCTGAAGAAGTTATCTGAAGAATTTCATAATGAGGTTGTTGTACATAATAAAAATATGGTCAGATTTGGCAGTTAACTTTATTTATAGAATGATACAGCACCATGGAAAAACTGTTGGAAAATAGTTCCTGCTTTTACTTCAGAGTATTTAGTTTAAAAAAGCAGAAGAACAGGGAAAAAGAATAGAGGAGCAAAAAGAAAAATAAACAATCTATTTTTATTTATCTGTGGTAAAACACAGACAGCTTCATAATCACTGGAGCATGTTCRTAGACACACGAGATCCATCATCAGCACTGTGCTTCAAATTTGAGGGTGGATGGAATCTAAACTGTAAAATTTAACCACTTGCTAAGACCATATGAAAACAGACCCATGGTGGCAGCCTTAAAACAGTGTTCTTCACCATTAGACAGCTGAAGGCTTAAAAACACACTCAGCTTTGAGCAGACAAGGGCTATGTGAAAATCAAATAATGTTCTCTCCAGCTGTAGTGTAAAACAAAGCTGCCTTCAAAGTGAACMTGTCAGTTAATGCCCAGATGTGGCTTAGTAAAGAGTTTGCAAAACATAATGTTAAGAGCAATCTGTTCTTGACAGCTCTTTAATAATTTCGATCTGTACTTGATATTTCAGAAGAGCAGCACTATGCTAGTCTGGAAGAAAAAGTGAGTAAAAACGGATAGAATTAATGAATCTAATTTCACAGTTTGTGGTGGGATGGGTAAATGCAGAYGTTGCCAGGTCTACATCTCATATATGTGAAAATAATATATATGATACTTGAGGCAGAAGAGCCCTGGAGCTAGAGTTTATTCCGTCTCACCTGCTTCAAAAGCAAGGCACCAGAGAGCTCCTGACATTTCCAGATGTGACACCTAAGTTTATTCAGTGCTTTTTTTCTCCCAGTTTTAGAAAACTCCATGTTACCTTTATAACACTCACATTGTTAGGTCCTAATATTTATCTAGATCTAGAGTTATCAAAAAGATTGGGATTTTTTTACCCTTTTTTAACAGCTTTTTTCCCTAATTCATCATTACAGGTGAAAATGTATAAAGAAGGCACTGAGTATATTATTTTTTTTAAAAAAAGTACATTTTTGTGCTTGTTGTTGAAGAAAATGTCCTTTCAGTTTTTATGCAAATTARTAAGGATCACTGAAACTATTCAGTCCTCACTAAAAATAGTCATAATTTATCTTCAATTTTAAGAATGGCTTAAATTTGACTAAAAAAACCACTATTTTTTTTAAGCACAAATATACATTATGCTTTCCCATTTATACAGGAATGCATTCMCATTTAAAACAAAATAAAATGTGAAGAGAAAATGCACCATTCAACCATATCAGTATTAGCACTGAGCTAAACACTGAGTGCATTTAATACTTCCAAACAAAGCGACAAAAGTTTGCTTTAAAATTAACTGCCGATGGGCAGAACCCTCTTTTATAAACASAAACTACAATCTCATCATGAGAGGCATGCAGGTGGATCATATGGGCAGTGGATGTTCAAGGTACTTCAAGGGAGCCATATGTGACACTAACTATTACAGCACCGAATTTTTGTTTGAAAGAACACATCTACTGGTTTCCTCTTAAAAAGAAAAGTCTATCTGACAAGACCTAAGCAGAAAAGTCATTTATCTCTTTTGCTGACTCTGGAAGTGTAGTGAGTTATTAAATGCTTCAGGAAACTAAAAATGTTGATTTAAACTACAATSAGGAAGAGGAATAAAGAAAGCCATGTTTTGCAAATGAGAATAACTTTTTACTTTAAGAATTCTTATCTCCCAGCTTCTAAGGAAACTCAGTCAACAAAGCAAAGCAAAGAAAAAAAAATCGTGGTTGTTTTCTAAATACTTGCAACTCTGTCTTCAAAGGGAGCTAAATTTTGTGGCCATTAAACTTTAAGGACTCTTCCTTAAGGAAGGGCAATATCTGTAGTTCCTTTAGTTGGAGTTTTGCCAACTCTTAATGTGATTACAGTACTAAATSCAGGGAAAAAATAATTTCAGAGAAATGCAATGCATCAAAGTTTATAGGAAATGCTAAAAGGATAAAGTACAAAAAAGTTTATTATTTGCACCCATATCTGAAATGAATAGTCATGAACATAAGTCTTCCTTTGGACTTAAGTAAAGGTTTAATAAATGTGCATATTTGTTTTTTCGAAGATGCATTCATGTAGCAAACCTGCATAAATTGATAAAATAAGTCTTGGGGTTTTGTGAACTCTGGAAAATGGAACAGTAAGTGTTTCTTCCAATTAAATGTTGAAGCCTGGTTCAGGACTGATTATTTCTGTCACACACTGGGAAATCATAAAAAGTGATGAAGTATTGGTTACAAAAGTGTTAGAAAAGGAAAATTAAATGAGGCATAAAATTTAAAGAAATGCTTACTTGTGAAACAAACTTCAGAAATGCCTTAAAAATCTCAGTTTTCTTTCTAAGCTTTTGCTTCATATTTTTGTGTGAAAAGAATATAAGAAACCTCAAAGGAAATATATTTTTGTGAATTCAGAGTGAGTTAAGTACTTGCATATGRCWTTCACACTTATGTTGATATATTTCMTACATAGAGCTGGGAGAGATATACAAACAAGTACATAGAATAAAACAGTATCAACTCTCTCAATGCACAGTAATTGATGGATCACTGTAACTGTAATAAAATGGCTCAAGCAGCAAGAAGGAGACCAGTCTGTTTCTTGTAAATACACAGAAGTGCCTGATGCTTTAATTTTTTTTTTTTTTTTTTTACATCTGCAGAAGAGGGAAGAAAGATTTCAGAATATTAAAGTTCTAAAGATCATGGAAAGTTCAGGAGAACTAAGACAATCAAGGCTGCAGGATGGAAAGAGTACAATAAATATTTTCATGTCCTTTACAGTAGAAAGGACAGAATTTAATAAAAATGGATGTACRGTAGTTCAATATAAATTGAGTATAGTTTGCAAAAATGACTCACAAAACCTCTTTAATATAATAAAAAATTAATATAGAATCTAGTTGCCATTTAAAAAATATATCCAATATCAGGGACAGAATTACTTACACTATTCATAAYACCCATATAAACTGACATTTTTGTATTCATCTTTTTCATGCAGAGCATTATCTCCATTCTAAAGGTGAGATGGCAAGGTACAGMGATATTAAATATTAAAATTACCATGGGTAACACTAAAGAAACTCCTGAAATTAATCAAGTGGAACAGCTTTGAACAAGTATTTAACTCAGCAACAAAGAGCTTGTACCATTTGATCTCAAGCACATACGTGAAAACATAACTGAAAATTCCTTTTTACTGGGGGCTGAATGGGGGGAAGTATCTGGAAGAAGCAGTTGACTGAAAGACACACGTTGGAATCCCAGGTATTCTGTGCTCTGCCCCCTGATTTTTGACTAAGTTTCTACTGTGAATTTGATTTACTTCATTAAAACAAGCAAACAAACAAMCAAAAAATGGCCACAAACAAATAAACAAAAAACAAAACAAACACACAAACAAACAAAAACATACAAAATCCACAACAGCTTCTGGAAGGCTGATATCTGAAAAAGAAACACCAGTCTTCCAAGTCATTATCCTCCTGCTGTGTGTCACCTTCTAGAAGACAGTTAGRTCATCTATGCCAGAAAGATTCTCTCCTGCCAAATGCCAGATGTTAATCCTATAGAGATCAATTCAAGAAAAGAGTTTGACCAGATGTCAGGCTCTAGCCATTGCATTCTGTCTAAAAGAAACKAAGAAAAAGACTCAGCAAGATTGCAGGAATATTTTCAAGAATGATAAGGAAAGGTTTTTCAAAAGACTTAGTGGTGTAAGAAATTATCTGCTCCTAGCTCAGAGACACAGTGAAGAGAAGCTGCTAAGTCTATATCTGTATATAAATCCATTGTTTGTACTTAAAGGCTGGTGGCTAGCAYCTGGATTTTAAAGCAAATGCCTTCCTTCTATTAATAATTAAATTCATATTGTGGTTGTTAAACTGAGGGAGAAAAGCATACAAATAACACAATTTTCCAGGAGTGAAAAGTCTCCAGTTAAATTCTGCTTTGCCACAATTCACAAACTCAGGCTTTTACAGAACTATTTTTAAATAACTTGCTATTACTAACTCACTCCAACATGTTCATATCCCAACCGAGCATAATTGTTACAGGACAGTGGTGGATAGATGTGGTCATAGCCGGTGAAGATGGACTACAATTCTGTTCAGCTTCAGACAAACAAGTAAGAAATAATTTGCATGCTGTAAATCAACTATTGCTTCCAGAGTTTGAGAGAATAGACATGCCTTTTAGCAGGTTTTTTTCTGCCTGTTGCCTTCCACACGTTTATCTGTTCTCTGCAGCAAACAAAGCACAAGTATGGAAGAACCTCGCACTTTAGCTTGGTTATTTTTTCCTCCTTTCATAGTTTTTCTTAATTTTTCCTAAGACTTATGATACTATTTCTCTCTGTCTCTCCCCAGAGGAATTTTTGATGTTTTTGACTGGTGCTGCTTAAGCAGCATGTGCAGCTTTGCTTCACCAATACTGTCTTTACTGTGTAAAACAATGGAAGCTATCATTCCTAAAATTTAATTGCTCACTCAGATTCTTGCTAGTCTTCTGGAAGCATTAAATTATATCAATTGGATCCCACAACAAGTAAACTTTCAGGATTACTGTGCAGTTGTCCCTATTTAGTCACCTAAAATGTGCAGGATATATTGTGCTTGAACTACACTTACTGCTTTAGTTTTAAACAAGTAGGAAGTCAGAAACGGGCCTGAGGAAGAGACAGACTCATCCAAATAAAAGTACAAAGAGAAGTTCTTGAACTTTTACRAATATATTTCACCACAAAACCTGAATTTGAGTCCTCGGGCATGGTGGAAGATTTGCATGTTRGGTAATGATGATGTAAATCTGAGTGAAACTTTTAGCTATGTAAAAACCACTCTCTCATTTGCAACATGCACACACAGAGATATATGGAAAACACTCCTAAACACTTAATAAATTACACCTTGGATGACTGACATAAAAAAAATGCAGCCTTCTCCTGTATGGACCAGCTCAGCAAGTAAGGCCCCTACATGCTTGCACCCATGACCCTACTGTTTCTGTAGGCAAATTTCTTCCAAAGGGATCCCCTTTAATTCTACTAGAGGTGCTATTGGAGCACATTTTAACASACAGACTTTACTTCAGAATAAAAAGGTTAAGAAAAGGTTCAGATTAGTAAACGCATAACCCTTTTAAACTCTCAGGGACAGCCGGTCTACTGATTTTTTTTGTGTTGCAGTGAATGTCATGAAATATGTAGAATTTACAGCTGTAGTAGGAAGGCTTTTATTCCAGCAAAAGGGAATGTAACCAGGAGCTGCCTGCTGGCCAYACACACTGGGATGCTCTTTTTGTTGTGGACCATGGGCTCCTCTTTCCCTATACTTCTCACAAGMTGTCACACACCAGCCCTCCCTTGAAAGCACCTCTAATGCCTAGCAAAGGTGGAATCATAATTGTCTTTCATCTGGGCACAAAAGTAGTTGGATAGTGTTTTTAAATTTCCTGGAACATATCACTCTGCGTATATCACAGGCATAGAAGAGGCACAGTTGCAAATGGGTAGGAGAAAAGAGAAGGAAAAAAAATTAAAAACTGACATGTATTCTCTGTCTTGTCTTCTGCAGTGACATTCAATTTAGTCTRTGACTTCTTTTTGGATGCTGTCAGCGTTGATCTTCTACAATGTCAGGAAAAAGACTCCAACTATATTTTCTGTTTCCTCAAGCCAGGTTGGAGCAGTAAGACAGCATTATCATGTTCCTCTGAAGCAAGAACACAGCCAGCTATGGATCAGATGATGAGAAAATTATGCAACATAGATGAGCAATTCCAGTCACTTCTGTACTCAGTTAGAAATCTTATGAATTATGAACAAATTTATTGCATCTTTCTAAATCCTGCTACTTGTGTAATGCTCATTGCTTCAACAAAGAAGAGAACACTTCAACATTGCTATCAACATATTCATGCTAAGAGGAGATTTTTTTAACTCATTTGAGTAGTGAAAGTGCATTCTTGTCACTTKGGGCATCAACTACACAAACGTCAGATGTGCTCTGTACTTCCAGTAGAATATAAGCACTTACACGTAAGTATGGGCTTATTGTGCAGAAAAAAAAAACAACCAAAAAATTGGCTGACTTCCCATACAGCAGTGGCCTGGCTTGAGAGAAGGGATAAAAGGCATAAAAGTGTTGGATTATTTTCCAGTTTTCTCTGAAAATCTGTACTTTTTCCAAACCTTTCAGTAATAAGAAAGCATTTCACTTGGGAAACACAAACTTATCCTTGGCAAATCAGCGTCTTTTTGTGTGTAATGCCAGTTCAAATGTCTTCCTTTTCTTGAGAGAAATCTGTACAAAATAGGTGCCTGGAGCTCCAACTCAGAACAACTTTAACTGGGATTTTACAGTTGCAATTCCTATAAGTCCAAGATTAGCCTCAGTTTATATTTCTATTCTTGGCATTTAAATAAGTGACAGAGTTTTTTGCATCAATACCTGAACAAACCTCAGCAAAGCCCATCCTGAGGTCTCACAGACATACAAATTTGATTAGTTAATGCTAATATTAAAGAAAATGCATTAAATACAACCAAATAGCAAAAAGAACCAAACCACATAAACCCCAGAAATCCATGAATTTTTCAAACTCTTTAGGTTCAGGGACATGGGCTGTTAAGGAGATAGGACACCCTGATTACACTTTCCATGATTCATCCAAAAGGCCAAGAAGTAGAGTCAAGTTAACAGCTGACAGAAAAAAAAGGGAAATTCCCAAGGGATTTAATGAGATATAGCTTCCTACTGAATCTTGACAGGATTCCACTAGAGTTTTCTCAAACCTAAGTCACCTTATGAATACTGGAAATATTTTGAAAAATATTATTGAACAAAACAAATTGTGAATTTTTTCACCTAATTTTCTTATTTCAAGGTGGTCTCAACTACAGATTGCCCAAGATACCTGCAGGAAAAAATATCAAAGCCAAAAAATTAAATTGTTTACTTTTTAAAATACCAGATTCTTACCATGTCATAGTGTTAACATTTTGACTATTTTATACCAAAAGTCCTTTTCAAGGCACAGAAACAATTATCTAACCAATATTTCTCAAGATTATTGGGACTTGCTTTAACATTTGCTCAAGAGAAGTTTCCTGTGAATTGCCCTTTAACGACTTACTTCATGTGAAATGATAACAATCAGACACCTGACACATCCCTCAAACTGTGATGAGGTTAGTTGTTTTGCTTTAAAAGTTTGCTTCAGAACCCCAGGGAAGCATCCAGATTGTTAGTCAGAATTTATTTGGCTCAGATGAAAATCTAAAGTGACCATGTCCTGGCTCCAGCTGATCCATTCTCAGAAATAATTCCTCCTCCTAAAGGAGGTTACTTAAGTTACACTAAGTTATGCAGATCATTGTGTACTCACTGACTTGGGAGGAGAAGGGTGAAGTTTTGTCACTGCAGAGGTCAGCTTTCTGACTTCTTTTKTTGCTTTCTCCCCACCAAATTCTTGCAAAAAGAAGAGGATTATAAGAAGAGGTTAAGATTGCTGACAACCACTGATCATTTGGAAGGATGATTTCAGCTATGTGCTCGAGCCTCCATGCATTTTTTTCTGCAGAAGTATTTTGTCACAGCTGTCAAGCTTCCCCTACCTTCCTAAGTAAATCATCCGGATGATTTGTAGAAACTAGCTGTAAATCCTCACTCAGCAATGCAATATGTGAGGGAAGGTTCTTGAAAAGTAGAAAATTAAACTGATGGATTGCTTGATTTGAAAACTGTCAGAGCTATCCCTGGAGTAGCCCTGCTCTCAGCAGATAAACTTGGGCTGCTGTTGCTCAACATACTGATTGCTGATGTGGGAGTGTGGACTAGGGGATCAAAACACAGCACAAACATCTGGTGACAGCCCCAAACTCAGTCAAAATTGAAGAGGACTGTAGCACTGGTGATTTTCATGTTAACTTCCTAAATTAACTTATTTAAAGAGAAAAATTTGGCCTACCATGCAAAGAGAAACACAGGAGGTAGCAGTATAGCTTGGTAGAGGTAATTCAACATAGAGAACTTCAAGCCATTTATTTGGTGTGCAAAATTATAGCTTCTGTAAGCAGAGATGATTTGCAGAGGAAGAATCTTGGATTTGAGCAGCTGTGGTA
Organism: Malurus melanocephalus; assembly: GCF_030028575.1. Taxonomy (NCBI): domain Eukaryota; kingdom Metazoa; phylum Chordata; class Aves; order Passeriformes; family Maluridae; genus Malurus; species Malurus melanocephalus. Next base: position 1,355,970 of record NW_026623277.1, read on the forward strand.
AGGTGGCAATGAATACCCAGCCCTAATTTTTCCACTGCCTGGAACATGTGAGCTTTCCCAGCTCACCTCTTCAGCATCTGTCCTAAAAAAATTGGTCTGTTATCATAAGAGGAAAATAAAAATCATYAAGTTGTACAGCTTTTTTAGTTAACAAAAAATAAAAACTCAAACAAATCCCACAGAAAAAGGAACCAACAAAAACCTACAAACAAACAAACAAAACCAAAAGAAAATCCAAAATGAAACAAACAAAAAACTCAAAACCAAACAAACAAACAAAACAAAAACAGATTACCTCATCTCCATAGAACTGAACAGAACTGTTTCTTTTGGTGTGCCTGCAAACAAACCCAGATTTATCTCTCCCTCCATTTTTTAATTCCCTCTCTCACTTGGATGCAATCTGTTTATCTCAAAACAAACTAGCCACCTTCCTCTGTCCTCCATGGCCACACAACCCACCTTTCTCTGTCTTTATTCTCCGAGGCTAAACTGCAGCTCATTTGCCTGCCAAAGATATTTYGGGTTCATGCCATGTTCTGATGGACTGAGGACAATCCCTACTTGGAATTCCTGCACACTCTGCAAGGCTATAGCTGGGAATAAAAGAAGAATTAAATACTAGAGAGAGTACTGGTTTAAAGAAAGAAGTTTTTTTTTAACTAAATGTGCTTATCCCCTTTTGCAGCTACCACTATTTCTAGAGCTTCCTGATTCACAGCAGGACCTCCATGGGGCATTTTGCCAACTAGATGCAGCATGAAATATCAGTCAGAAAACAACATGTAAMTGTAAATGCAGTGGTTCCCTACAGTCAGTGTTCTGTTTTAATAGAATGTTCGTCTTCATTACATCATTTCATATTTATGACAAAGCTGCTTGTCAGTCAAATGAATCCAACCATGCTGCATCCTTCAATTTAATTTGGTTTTGGTTTAGGTGAACAGCAAAACAACTGTCTGAGGTTTGCTTATCTCTGACAGTGGCTGGTAAATCCAAGAAAATGGAGAATTTAAAAATGTTCATCAAATGTCAATGCTTCACTTAGCTTGACTTTTCTCTGAATGCAAAGTCACTTGTTTGTATGATTAGTAATGCATGACTGTTTCTCTACTGTTTTTTCCCCATCTCATAGCACTCCGTAGCCTCCACAATAATGGGCATTATGAAACAGAACATTTTTCCCTCTTAAGCAAGAGCAGCAAGTTTCAAACAAGGTMTGGGTTGGCTTTTAGTTTCTCATCCCTTCTGACACAGTCTTCCAGCACAGGGCTCCTGGGGTCCCAGGACCCAGCACAGCTGACAAAGAAAAAGGTAAAGTATTTACCTGTCTTTGCCTTGCCTTCATCCTGATTTGTGAAGTGACTGACCTCAGCCATGAGGCGTGAGACCAATTTATCTCTCTGATCCTCCTTTAATATTGGCATATTTTAAAAAGCCTTTTTTGTTGCCTTTCACAGTGCTGGCCAGCAGTGATGATCAGAGCTGAAGTTGTACCTTCAGAATTCAACTGAACTGGTGCAGTGGTTTGAAGGGACAAGATCTGCATCCATGGAGTAAGGGAATTCTGTAACCTCTGCAAAGGGTAGGAGCAGCCCAGAGCAGAGATATTCCATAGGTTTGAGGTCTGATCCCCAGATTCATTCTGACCATCTTCACAGCTACAAACCATGCATTTAAATTAAATCTTTGAAGTYTCTGGAACACATAGGCATTTCCACAAAACACCGAAATTTCATTCCAATGATTTTATGATTTTCAAGAAGCAGAGTTTCATGAAAAACACAATCAACAATTCATTTATTATATTCAGGATCAGAGTAGTCAGATCAATAATGATTGCTCCTTACATGAATTGTCAGAAATTTTCTCTAAAATTAAGTGTCTCTGCTGACCCATACGACATATGATTTCATTGCAATTTCTGATCCAATTCTGACTTAAAATTGATTTTTAAAAAAACAGAAAAAARAGCRCAAGTGTGAGTTATATAACTGTTTCTTTTCCAGAATTCAAAATATTCACTTTATTCACAACTAAATGACAAACAAAATTGCAAGAAATAGTTAAAAAATACTGAGAAAAAAATTGTATTAAAAATAAAATTCTCTTAACTAAATCTTCTCTGTATTCTGTAGTCTATTTTGCAAATTTGTATAAGGCATTCATCCCTGAAAAAAAAATATATAATATGTATAACAATAAGTGTAATAAACACCATTATATGGTAAAAAGTACTTTAATACATTAAGGTTACAATAATACATGAAAGTTTCACATGAGATTCTGGATTTACCTGAAGTAACTCCATTACGTTTCCTGTAATACAATTAAATTGACTTTTAGCCACCACATAATTGATATACACAAAAAAAGATGCACTTTTCCACTTACCAACTTCAAAATAGTTTTTACTTACCTTTCAGATTCGTGTTTATATCTCATAAATGCCAAAATACTCCAGTTCYATCCTCAACTTCACATAACAAAGTAAATAAAAAATATATTTGTGAGAAGTGATCTATTGTTAGTTGGAGAGGGCAAAAATAGCTGATATTTTTATTTTAAAAATTATTCTACTTCAGTGTCTACTATTCTCCCTGAAATTGGCCTTTGTTACCACTCACAAACAGCTCAACAAGATTTTTATGAAATCTAGGTTTTATATAACAGCTATTTTGACCTGTTGACATTCCAAGTGATGATGTTCTAATTCCATCAGCTGTGACAGCACTGACTCAAACAGCCACCAGACTTCTCTGCATGCACCCCCACAGCAGATATTCTGCTTGTTTGGAGTCCACTGCTTACCTTGTAGGCTTAATTGTTCCTTCTTCACTTCCTTCTGGCTGTTAAAACAAGCCAGAGCCATTCTCTACAGAAATACTTTCAGAAGTCATGCATGAATATGACCAGGATTTGTTAAAAATACTGCAGTCTTTGCATTCCATTTTCATTTTTGCTCCTGCCATAGTTTTAGTTTTTTTCTGAYGGGTCATGTTTTTCTTGCACTTCCACAACAAGAATACCTGTTCAAAAGCATAATGTTGGCAAATTTAAGATGTATGCTGGGAAATTTGACAAAATTATGATGGTATGTCTGCCCCTGGTAGAGATATATTTGCATTGGCAGGTCTTACTGGTGAAGATCACTTTTTAATTAAGTTCAATTCAAAACTCTGCTTGGTGAATTAGATAGGTGGACAGCCTTCAACACAAAGCTCTTGCTCACAGAGCCACTGCCTATCAGCATCCCTGGGACCATTCATTCAAAACGATCTCTCAGTAAAAAAAAAAAGTCCAGTTCTAAAGACTTTTTTGTAACCTGCAGAACGTAAATGGCACTTTTAAGGTCCTACTCAATGTTCACAGTAAGTCAGGTTACTCTCTTAGAAGCAGTTTTTCTGCACTRAGTTTACAGTGAGCTGAGGCAGTAACTAAGRCCCAGATAATGGTTTTCCTTTGCAGATCAATGTCTATTACAGTGTTACTCTATAAATGAGTAATGGATTTAACTGTAGGGAGCAGCTCAGGGAAAGTGTTGGMTGTTAGAGAAGGTCTGTTTTTATCATGGGATGAAGTATGTTTTTAAGGACACACACAAGACTGTCAATTTGGGCAGCATTAGATAATCCTAATGCCTTTATCTTCCAGCGACAGCACATGTGTCCATATATTTTGGTAAATTTCTTTTTTCCTAATAATCCATGCTGTCCATACATAACATACTGTATCCAACTTTGTTGTTTGTTGTCTGTTACACAAAGTTAGAAAATCATCTTCTTAGCTATTAGCAGTCTTGATTACACAAGAATAATGTTTTCTTCAAAATTTTGTGCTGTGAGGCCAGCCTGAGTTAAAAGGGGAAAAAACCCAAAACGCAACACAAGAAAACCCACCCAAAAYAAACAAACGAAACAAACCAACAACAACAACAGCAAAACACACCAACCAAATGAAAAACAACCTGATGAAATGAATTTGTTCTGGCTTGGCAGCAATAGAGATCATTCTTCTTCTAGTAGCACATACAATGTTTTGGATTCAAAGTGGGAATAATGTTGAAAACACACTGATGTTTTTGCTGTTGCTGAGCATAATTTACCCTGAGTCAAAGACTGTTCAGTCTCTGATGCTCTGCCAGTGGACAGGTGCACAAGGGGCTGGGAGGGAGCCCAGCCAGGACAGCTGGCCAGATCTGGCCMAAGGGATATTCCATATCACAGAACATAAAACCCAATATATAAACTGGGGAGAGCTGGCAAGGAGGGACTGATTGATGCTTGGTCAGCAGATGGTGATCAATTGTATTTTGCATCTCTTGTCTTTYTTAGACTTTATTCCTCTCTTTTTTTTGCTATCTCCCTCTTCATTATTTATGGGTTCAGTGGATTGTTTAGTTTGTTTGGTTTTTATTTTAAACTGTATTTCACTTACTATTTTTTTCTTAACTCACAGCTCTTATTTTTTTCTGATTCTCTTTCCCATTCCATTGTATCATACAGTGAGGAGCTGAGTGAGCAACTGCAGAGTACTGAACTACCTGATAGGGTTAAAACATGACAACTTCATCCTAGAAGGTACAGGCTTTGCATCACAAATGACAGTGTATCAGAAGCAACTACATTAAATGATGCTTTATGACAAAAAGCATCCAGGATTTTTTTCCATGGAAATGTAGCTCTTTCCATCTCCAAGTGGGATCACATTTCTGATCTGTAGCTTTGTCTAAAAGGAAAAAGAAAATTCAATATCTTCTTTATTGCTTCACTTACAAAACTAAAAATAACTAGAATYGTTATTCAACAGATAAAAGACAAAGACAAAAAAAAGTACAAAGACAAAGAAGACTGATAGGCATAAAATAAAATATCAATCTTGAGAAAGCAAACTTTTTTATTAACTTTACAAACTATATAGAATTGAGAAAAATTGAGTAGAATGAAAAAACAAGTAGAATCAAGAACAGAGTAGAATTATCTCACAACATTAAATAGAAATATTTTAGAAGAAAGAAGAAGCTCTTCTGATCTGAAGACTATTATCAGAACAGCTTTTGAATTTCAGCTGTTCATTAACCTTTTCTTCAGTTCCTCATTGCACAGCATAGGAAGCAGTAGCTCKCTGTGTTGTTTTTTCTGAGTCAGATGAACTTAGATCATACTGAAAAAATGTAAATTTGGTAGCCACTAGTAACCASTATACTGATGGCCAGCTGCAGAAAAAAAGAGTGTCGTGTGTCTCCACTGAAACAGTAGAACAGGACTGCTGTAACCTCTCCATATSAACTTCTCCAGAGGAAATTATTATGACACAGAAAGGATAACAATCCTACACAGGCAACCCCAAGGTTTGGTTTTGCAAGTTCATTTGATGCCCACATGCAAATTAAAGAACAAATAAGATTAGCTTTTCAGCAAAACTGTTAAGAAGTTAACTGTCAGAATTTAGTACCTGCCCAATCAAAGGCAACAGAACAACTTTCAAATAACTACAGTAAAATCGAAATAGAGTATGGGACTGTAAAACTCAAGAATTTTCACAAAGAAAAACATCAACGCAGTATAAAATTTAAAAAAAAAAAAAAAAA
>NW_026623277.1:1361569-1363143 GCF_030028575.1 Malurus melanocephalus
AAAAAAAAAAAAAAAAAATTCAGTCTCAGTCTTTCTTACAGTCCCAGATTCACCATAAAATTTTATTCTCTCTTAATCCACCTACTCCATACAGATTTCTGTTTCATTATTATGAGGGTGTTCATTTTCTTTTATTCCTGGCYGAGGTGCTCACCAGCCCCTGTTTATACTGTGTCCATGAATTAGTAGTTATTAGAAAACTATCCTGAATTAAAGGAGTGTGTAACTTAGTTAATTGCTTCACACTACAGTACACTGCCATTTAGAGCCACTCTCTGTCTATTATAGCAGCATGGAAGTAAAGAACCAATTTTCATAAATAGTGGGGGRAAAAAAAGGATATCAGAGATTAATTCATAGTCTTGTGAATAATGAGTACAAAGTGCCTCTATATAATATACCTTCCCTTGCAGACACCATTCCATTAGTCCACTAATTGAGGTGTGAAATATATCTGGCACATGGCATACTTGACACCTGGGGGAGGGGGAAATACCTAAATAAAATGAGATATAGGAAGAAAGGTTGAAAAAGTCTGCCTGGATCAAAATAACAGTTGAGAAGGACAAAAAACAATTCCTATGTTCATTATTTCAGGTTATAACAATCTTTAAAGATTTATGAGCATATCACATTACTCTAGAAAGCATATTTTCTGTGCCTTGTTTATTAATGGACAGAAAAAACAGATTGAAAAATTAAAATCTGTTTTATCCACATAAGGTGTCAAAATCCACTGCACAACAACCACTTGGCAAATACTTCATTAAAAGAGATAATTATTTCAATGAAGCTGAAGTGTGCTTTAAAATTCACATTCACCTTTATACACCTGATACAGGTCTGAATTAAAACAGAAATTAATTTCTTCAGTAAAATTTTGCCTTCAAATCCAAGTCCCACTGTGCTTGCCTTTGATTTCTTGCTTTATTCCTTTTTTTAAATACCTCATCCATTACTGCCTTTCACCTGGGCCTCATAATAAAAAATTCTGTTAAGTGTTAATGTAACTTTTCTGGTGCCCACTGACACATACAGAATATTTGTTAATTAAAATCAGAAGATCAGAAGTTTGATGATCACAAGTTGCTGATGTTTTCAGCTGCTTAGAAAAAATACCCCAAAGCCTCCAGATCATTGCTAAATTAGATCTGCAAGTAGGAACATACTCAGACTTACTATTGTCAGGTTTTTTCACCATTTTAGTTTTGTACAGAAGTAACTGCTGAACAAAACACACATTAGAAAGAAATTAAAAACACACTAGAAAGAAATTAAAGAACTGATCGGGAATACAGAGTAAAAACAATTACAGAGAAGTTTTAATACCACTGAAATAAACATTAGGCACAGATATTAGAGTGTAATATAAAAGAAAATATGTTAAGGGAACAAATTGTATATTTAAGACCTGCAGACATCTTTATAGAAGTATAGATGAAACTAAAATTGATGGCTTCATTGAATGTAATTCCATGTCTAATGAAAGGGTTGCAGAAAGATATCTGCAATATTCCCTCATTATTTTTATTTCTTGTCTTTCTATATAAACTAGGAAATTCTTTTTCTTTCTT
>NW_026623277.1:1363448-1371747 GCF_030028575.1 Malurus melanocephalus
AATTATTTTTTTTTAAACTTCCAGACTGGTAGCAGAGACAGATCATCTTTCTATTCAATTTCCATGCATTTTGTGCTGGTACATGTGTCTCAGTCTGAATTTTATCTTAGCAACTGCCTAGTCAGTCAGGGAAGAGGCTGCTCCTTACACTTTGCCAAGATCATAATGTCTGCTTTTAAACTGCTGTGTTTTGCAAACACACCATTCACAACAGCATTGAGTCAAGTTTTCCTTTCACTGATCCAGGAAAAAAAGAATTATGAAAGACATGGAGGGTGCATACTAAACTGTACGGCTACTTGGAATTTTTGAAACCTTCAGAGCTAAAAGGGTTGATTAAGGAAGGAGCTGATGCAATTTAAGGGCTTGCCTGTCTGATACTGGCATTTTGCCCAATAGAAACTAGACAGGAGGAGTGATTTAACTTTGTATTTGACATTGAAAAGCACTCCATATTGTATTGCTTATTCTCCAGAACATAAATACAGTATATGACAATTGTTCTCACTACTTCTATCACTCCTCTTATGCCTTTCAGTTATAAACATTTTCTTTCTCTTTTCATTTTCCATCACATGATGTCTTTTAAGATTTTCTGATAATCAATATCTTAGATCTAAATTAAAAGCTTTAGAAATAAAGCTCAGTGATACCATGGAACACTTTTTGAAATGAGGGTCCTGCTGATGGAGCTGCAGTCAATGAAGGTGAGATTCCCACAAACTGGGAAGCTTGGGAATGCTTTTACTCTGAAGAGGCCATTGTCAAGCTGTTATTASTTGACCAAAGGTACTTTAAAGAGAAACAAAAAGAGGGTTGTGGTTTCATGCCTCCTTTAGCAGGATTCACCATGGTTATGCCATTTCTACWGCCTGACAAATCAGATGCTCTACAGCTGTGCAGAAGGTTTCATGCATAAAAACAGCCAAATCCGCAAGGCAATCTCTCAGATCACCTTCCCCAAATGTAAAATGGAGAWAATAGCACATTACTAAGCCACAAAAGCAAAAACAAGCGGGGAAAAAAAAAACAAAAAACAAAAAACAAACCCCAAATTGAAAAAAAAACACAACACAATACCACAATAAAATGTTGAGCTGACAGATGCAGCAAAAGTTCACTGAAATTATCGCCACAATTTAGGCTGTTACAAACCATGAACAAACCTACTTTTAACCTAAGTGTTTGTTTCTCCATGTGGATTCTGATTTTTTGTAATGCTTTTTCTGTCATTAAACATAAATTTTTGTTTTTTAATAATAGCAGTCATTAATTTGAATTACTGTGGACAGAATTAGGAATTTCTGCTCTTACAAAGTTTTAGGAATATATTTTTCTGCCATTTCCAGATATGCAGCTTCTGTAAGGTGAACTAGCACTAGGAATAGCCAATTTCCAAACTCTTTGCTGATGCTAATTTCATTCTCTACCAAACAGACCCTTTTAACAGGCACAAAATCTTCAATATAAACTTATAATTGCTTYCACAATACTGATTATCTTTCCATGTCACATCATGCAAAATGCAAAGATGGTAAGAAAACCAGTAACAGAAAACAATAGTGAGCATTAGAAAATAGCAAACCATAAGATGTCATAAAAATTACTTATGTCCCTGCATGAAGTTAATTTATATTATTAACAATTGGAAAATAGAGCACGCTTGGACTCATCATCACATAAAAGTGTCTTCATTAGTTTTTTTAACACAGATTCTCCAAAATCTGTAAAACAGATACTAGAAATTTAAAACAAAATTAAAAAGATAATTATTTGTTGCTTCAATAAGGCACAAAACACTGTCCGTAAATATTTGAAAATGTTTTCTGACGAATTCTTGGTCCTGGAAAATTTTTAGCTGAAAGTATATTAAACCAGCTTGTCAATCTTTTCCCTCATGCTGCCTCTGAGAAAAATGCAGAAGCTACAATCAGTAACAAGAAATTTCAGCTTCTAAAAGGACAGCTACAGGCAGATATCCAGCTTTTAAATCTTTTCCAGCTCTACAAGATCTAATAACCTCAGTCTGCCATCCGAAAACAGAGAAAGCAAACAAAAATACCTATCCAATATTGCAAATCCTTGTGGGCTAAACCCAGAAAATAAATATTTAGATTGCCTCTTAACATCTCTGTGTTTTTATTACAGTTTCTCATGTATGCTTGTAGCTACCTTGAATCCCACTCTGTACTTTCTGCAGGTTAAAACAACAAAAAATATTTGGGWAAGCATAAAAGCAGGGGGAAAGGCAGAATTTGAATACCAATGCTGTGAAGTAATCATGCATTTGTGCTTAAATAGAAAAGCTTTAGTGCACAATGATTGGTCAGAGTTCCAGTTTAGCATGGAATCTATAGAGGTGCGGCAAGAGCCAATCCCTCATGTGTGCCTGGCATTGGATCCATTCCCCAGACAAGCTCAGCTGCCCAAAGGTGGCCTCTGAGCGCTCAAGTCTGTGACCAATTATTGCAAGACAGAGCTGTGACACTCCTCATTCCTGAGAGAAACTTCACTTTCATGCAAAGAGCCTTTCTGTCCTGTTATTCTTGTGTCCAGTCAGTTCAACCCCTTCTGTGGTTGAACCTTCTCACCCACCATGCTCAGGTCAATCCCTGGTCACAAATTATTGGTGCTGAGAAGCTACAATTTGAACTTCCCTTTGACCAGGTGCTGCATATTCCAGGAAACAAATCATGAAGGGTTGAATTACATTGCAAAGATATGCTAAAGTTATCATGGTTGTATTATAGACCAGTATTTCCCCAAAATATTATCTAAACACTTAATATTTTGCAGAAAACTCATGCCATTGTTCTCAAGGTTGGAATAATTTGTTATATATTCTGTTTCTCATATATTGCTTGGGCAAACTGAGTTMCAAAAGCTACACCCTGTCCAATACAATGTTCATCATAAATGTAGCTGAAAATAAGAAAAGCTACTCAAAGAACTTTCCTGTCCCCTACTTAAAGAGAATATATGTAAATGAACAAGAAATATAAATTCAAATTTGTTGTTGGGAGTGAACAAAATCCTTTGGGATATATGCATATATGTTGAACACTAATTAGAGTCAGAAATATATTAGAGGACAAATGTTGCAAGACTTCAGCTTCAAGTTAMATAAAAATTAACTGGATGCATTTTCAATGAAAACTTGGGGAAATAAAAGTCTCTGAGTCCTCTGCAACAGCTGAGCTTTAACTACAGGTGCAGAAGAACAAAAATGCAGCTGTATAATAATCTGATAAAAACTTAGGTTTCCACAACTAAATCTTCTATGATCTTTTGAATTCCCATCTGGAAATCAAATTAAAAGCTACAAGTAAAAGGTACCCGTGCTTTCCCRTCTTTGGGAAGACAATATATATAGAACTATAGGAACATCTGATATCACCATGAGTCCCTAATGGAAAAAGAAAAGTAATTCAAAATAAACATTAGTCATATCTTGTCTTAAGAGTAAAAATTTCCCACCACTTCATTATTTACAGTAAATACATTTCTTTCTTGCAAGCAAGGTTAAGTCATCTGCAAAAATACAATTAGGACAGCTGACTTCAATAAACATTGACTTTTGAAAAAATATCATCTCTTCAACCTTCCTCTACCAAAATAAATATCACGTTAAAATAATACACAAATTAAAAATTTTAAGCCTCTCCAGCATAAAGCTATGTCTTGCAGTGAAAAATTCATAATAGCACACAAMCTAGTGTTTGAATAAAAGAATACTACTTTTAAAAGCTTAAAAGGTGACCTTATAAAAGTGAAGACCAYAAAGTAATTGACTGAAGACAAGGCTCTTATAGAGTACACTCACATTGTTTCTCAAAACCATGATCATCATCTTTGCTGATAAGAAAATAACGACTATAGAACACACAGTGAACTCAACAACTAATGAAGAACTCAATGGGGAAAATCCTAAATACTTTCTCAGAAAAAAATTACATTTAAAAAGCAAGAAGTCATACATGAATTCTTAAGTATCTGAGTTCAGATTCAACCTGGACCTTGTCTTCAAGCCTTAAGCTCAGTCAAYCCTCATTTAAGTACACCAGTATAAAATAGCACAGGATTCATTGCAAATTAGTTTTTCACCATGTTTTAGTGCAGAGCATGAAGGTGTAGCCAAAGGCAATAAACTTCAATCTGCAAGTCTTGCAGCTCCCCYTTTGTCTGAAGAAATCTGTTTTGTATGTGTCCCTCTGTTTTCTCACATCTGTGGTAAATTGCACAGATATTTCTCTTTCTCTTTTTATTATAGATCCTCTACAAATCAGCTTTAGAACACTTTTCTGAGAAAAACAATTATATGGGGGATGCACTGTGATGCTAAAACAGCTGCAATTGAGTTTCACTGTGGTCACAAAACTCCTGTGGAACCAGACCAAAGATGGCCCACACCATGCCTTGTCAGTTTAAGATTAAATATTTTATGTAATGGATTCTGAACATAAAAAGATAGGTGCAAGTCCCAGTTAAGTCAATTTCAGGATTTTGAGGTGTATAATGTTGAAGAATCTATTTGCTCCATAATTGAATATGCAGAATGGGGATTTTTCTTACCAAATAAAAAGCACATGAATTGTTGAAAACTAATTTTATATCATCAATTGGATTTATTTAAAATGATATGGTTGCTTACTTTCAATAGCATTTCATGGTAAAAAGGGAAAATTCTGCCCAGCCGTGAGACACTCATGAAACAGGTTTGATCCACTGATTTMGCATTTCCTACATTTTTAAATGTATTTAATACTTTTGTACCAAGTTTATATTTTTAAAGGTATCTTAATTGTGGACAATCATTTTCTTTATTATACCTTCCACATAATGTTTGTTATAGGTCTGACTTGCTGATTTGCACTCAGGTGGAGAGCATTTGTTTTTAAGTGATGCTGCAGATGGCCAAAAATAAGAAGCTGATTCATCTCTCGAAAAGAGGATGCTGCTTCAATAACAGACTGAACAAATTAYATCCACAAACTTTATAAAAGTGTTTATTAGAGGAGAAGTTTGGCATAGGCTTGTAAATAACAAGACTTATTGCCTGGTGTTTCTCAGCATGTTGCCATCTTAGAACGTGACGTAACAGAGCCAAAGCCCAAGATGTTTCCATCTTTTGCAAGGACTACCTATCAGTGTCTTACAGGGAGTAAAAAATACATTTACAAACATGCTGAAACTATATAATTTAGAATGTATTAAAGCACAGTGCTGTACAGTGGTAACAACAACTGCTACAAATATATTCTRTTTTGAAAGCATGTTTGACTATATATGTTTGAGGTATATTCAAGAAAACATCAATTATGAAAACCTTACCTTGAAAAAATTCAATGTACTTTCAGCAGTGCCTGATTTTCTCAAGCATTGTCAAATATTACAGGTTTACTTTTAACGTTTTATATTGTATATGGGTGAACATATTAGTAAATTCTAAGGGCCTGGCTCTGAGGAGCTGAGTCAATTACTGCAGTAACATTTCAACTGCTAGCAATGTAGACAGCCAGCCCAATAATGGCAAGGTTACTGCAACCTTAAGACAGCAAGAAAGAGAATGATAATAGACCCAACAAAGCCAGCATTTTGTCAGAAGTCCTAATGCTACTAATTTCCAGCACTGCCTTAGGATAATAATCTAATTTTCTGCAAAATAACTCTCCTTACCACTGGACCTTTACTGATACTGTAAAAGCACCAGAATACTGATGCTATGAATTCCTTCAGTATCTGTGGATGACAACATGTTGTGGGCTTACCCATAATTTCTTGTATGTGTGTCAGCACTCTGTCTGGTGGACAACTGCAAGACTATCAGACCCAATCCAGCTACCTTACCCTTCACATTTTTTGTCAGACTTTCATATAAAAATTTTTATGTTAATCTAGCACTGAACCATCAGTAGATCCAAACATTTTTAGCTTCAGTTTGAGTTCCCTTTCAYTTACCACAGCACAGCACTGTTGGAATTAAAGTCATTAAAAGTCAATTGTTACCTCTGAGTAACAGAAAATGTCAGTTCCCTGAACACACTGATTTAAATGAAACACATGAAAATAACACATGAGTAATATTACTCATAACACCAAAAGGGGTGAGTTTTGTACATCAGTGTCACACTCTTGAAGTTCCAAGCTTTCTTGGGGAAGTCCATAAAAGATGATACATGAAAAATACTGTGTGAATAATGAAATACAGATAGTGGAATGCAAGTTTCCCTTTTCTCTGAAAGTCATGGCTATTAAAAAAGAATTTTGGGGTTTTTTTCTGTTTCTTCTTTAAATTTTATGTCTGACTGTCCTAATGCAGACTGACAAGCCTAATGCATCTGCATGATTCTGAGTCTCACAATGCACAATAAAAATCTATCTGTGACAGCACTGACAGAGTTCTGCACACGTGCTTATCTAGGCATAGACACAGAAACCACGCTAATACTTTGCAGTTTAAATGCTATACTGGAATTTCAGGTAGAAACTGCCGTAATCTGATTATATTAATATATTAAAATAAATATAGTCAAGTTCCTTAACCCAGTAGTGCCTTGTTGGCATTGGTATTTAGGAAGAACTGTTGACAGCTTCTTCCTCTTTCCTGGGTCTTACAAAGAGCAGTACCTCTCTCACACTGATAACAGTTTATCAGCACCATCATGGCTGTGGCTGGTCCTGTTCAGCAGTAATGCAGATTTTTCCAGCACTCACATGATTGCTGTAATTCAGCAATTAACATTCTCCGATAGAAAATTCTCTTGAACCCACCATGCAATGGCAAAGCAGATATTTTTAAAGTGTGGTCACACCCAACACGATTGGGATAATGCTCAGTAGGAAACAGGATGAATGCTCAGTAGGAATATGGATGAATCACAGAAATGAACAAATGATTTGCTAGCTAGCAGTTTGGTCTCAAGACACATTGGATCAAAAAGAACAAACCTCAATGTGAACATSTCTGCTTCCTAGGAAATGTGTCTGAGTAGAAATCAAGCCTTTCCTTRTATCCCAGCTTTAAAACTCTTGCTACTAGAAAAGTTATTACAGAAGAGGAAGGAAGAATGAAACCATTATACTTCTGGGTAATAAATGCAGTGTGTGGTTAAGTATTACAAGAGCTAGTGGTATTTTTTAGAGTGTTCCTTGAAATAGTGCCAGGTCTATGGAAGTTAATGTAGCAGGCAGTCATGCAAAATTGGGTTAAAACATCAACAAAGAAAAAATAACGTGCATGGTTTTAATCATCTTTGACTACAGAGATTTTGAGAAGTCAGAGTTGAGAACATTTACACATTCTTTTTTCTGTTACCAATAAGAAAACCAGCTAGAGGGGGAAAATACAAAAWTTTTTAAAAAGGAAATAGGTAAGAAAACTGCAATCATTCTATGTCATGTCAAAGCACAAAATAAGAATGTGAGAAAAGCTACTGAAATATAGCCTTTCCCTGAAATATTATGTCCATTATAAAACTGAAACAAAAACCAATAAAAACCAAAAATGAAACTCCCTAAATTCTAAATAAAGAAAAAACAAAAAAATTACTGAGGGGAAAAAATGACCAAAGAATTTGAAAGGAAAATGGGAGAGACCACAATGCTAAAGACAGGGTTTAAGTCAAAGCTTTTAAAATCAGTTTTCACAAAGGAAGTGGCACCTTTTCCAGCTGTTCCTTTTAACCTAAGCTAAAATGTTGTGGATGATCTAAAGAATATACAATTTAAGAAGTATTTTAATTATCTCTGTGCCCCTAGGTGAACCAAGCATCTAGACAAATGGAATATATACCTCCTTTTAGGCGCCTTGATAAACTCTGCTAAACAGGTAATTTTTAACTCAAATTCTGCTGGTAGTAGATTAAACATAACAAAAAGATGTCCCTGCATCCAGCATGAAATGGATTCCCTCACTGAAAAATGTTTRGAAGTTTAAAGCATAAATTGGTTAAAAATTACTGGACAAATTAATGGAAAGAAATACCCAGTATGCACCTAAGTACACATCACTTCTGGCTCATTAATGCCCTCACCTGAATATTCTGAGTAGCTGTATGTTTTCTCTGTTATAAGCGCAAAATGTTGATGTATTCAACAATAGCATATGCCCAGTTCAAAGCAAACAGAATTCTCATATAATGATTTTAAAGTGTTCACAGTGGCCAGTATCTCTTASGGGCAAAAAGCCATGAGCTCAAAGTATGGCCACAGTTGTGCTGTGTCTTACTTTTAGCTTCAAACACTTACTTTCCTGCTATAGTTACTTAAAATATTGAAATTACCTGAATACCTCCCTATT
>NW_026623277.1:1371752-1390326 GCF_030028575.1 Malurus melanocephalus
AAAAAAAAAAATTGCACGGAAATAGCCATTTCAAAAATTACTTGCAAGGTATTTTCATTTGATAGCTGTATTTTTCATCATATTATCCTTGTTTTTTTGTTGACAAGTTTTCTAGATTTTGATCTTGTATTGCAATGTTACCCTATCAGAAAAATTTTATATTATCCTAGC
Source organism: Malurus melanocephalus (assembly GCF_030028575.1). Taxonomy (NCBI): domain Eukaryota; kingdom Metazoa; phylum Chordata; class Aves; order Passeriformes; family Maluridae; genus Malurus; species Malurus melanocephalus. The sequence continues at coordinate 1,371,924 of NW_026623277.1, forward strand.
AGCTACAGTGGCAGAAAGCAGAATCATTTCTGGGAACAACTGTTGGATTGAAAAATGTGCCCTTGCTAGAAAAGGCATTTGGTAGWCTGCTTGACTGTAAATTATCATGTACATACTCAGGGCTCCCAGACAACAGATTGAAATCTCTTTTTTCTCTTTTTTCTGAATAGGAACATCTACATTGCTGTTGTTGAGCTGAATCAGCATTTCTAGAATATGCCTCTACTTTCAGTGGAGGGACTTACAACTCTGGCGTTAATATTCAAACTGGACTGAAGCCCAGCATACAAATGTGCTGGTTAAGAACATCACTCCAAAGATTTTGCATCCGAGAATATATTGTTATGCTAGCTAGTCTCAAAAAGTCCAGTCTAATCGATATTCAAGAATATTTTACCTTATTTGTATGCAACACATATTTCCAACCAGGATCAGCTCCCTAGAAGCACATTTCACACCTTGAAGTAGAGGAATATTGCARTAGAGAGAGACTTTTCTGCATTTTTACTTCCAAAAGAGAGAAGAAACTGAATTTTCTGGATGACATTGTTCTCAGTGTAAGTTACAGAGTCATTAATGGCTTGTAATTAGAATTTTATCATGTCTAAACATTTTATTCCAACAAGACCAGAAAAATAGACATCTTAAACTGGCCAGAAAACTGGAAGAGGTAAGGAAAAGACAAAGGCATACTYTCCAGTACTTATTAATGTACTTTACTACTTGCAATAACTCTATAGTCAGCACCAAACTGTTTTTCGTTTCAGTTTTAATTCAGATTGTTCTTATAGGGGATTTTACTTCTCCTTTTTAACAAAAAAAAAAAAAAAAAAAAAAAAAAGAAATAAATAAATAAAAACACAATGGTGTTTAACAGCCATGCTTAACTTTTTTTTTCTGAAAAGGGATAAAGTCATAAGAATATAGGTGTCAGGGTCATAGGAACAAAAGGTAAAGCGGCTATCTTGATATGGGCCCAGCTATTGTCTGACTCGTGTARTATGTTATATCTCAAAGATGATGAATATTGTTTTAAAATGCACTCACCTTAGTGATCAACACTAAATCCTAAATCAAATATTAGAAGCATTTTTTAATACTCTGTGAGCTTTGCTGCTTTAAAATTCTAGAAAGATTTGTTTTCATTTGCATTATCAGACTCAAACATTAAACTCCCAAGCTAATAACATCATTTCCTCACAGGAAAACAACAGTTTTATTATCTACACAAAACTGTAATCTAATCCCAGAGTTTATTTTTATTATTTTTATTTATAAACACCTCAGTCCATCATGGTCTTAAGTACAGACCTTTAAAAAACTTCTCTAATGCCTACATTGTTTCTTTCTTTCCCTCTAAAGATGTGGTCTGATGCACATTACTATTTCAGATGTCAAACTAATAAACAWGCTTGAGCTCTGTTTTTACTGAATCAGTGGCAAAGTCCTGGATTTCACCCAAGACTCCAACATTTTTAAWAGGAAATACAAGATATCAAAGAATGTACTTTCAGCTTTTAATTTTTTTCAAATTTTAAAAGGATCCAAGCAAAACAACAGATATAATTTAGGAATATATTGAAACATAATTGTAGAGTAGAAAGGTAAATATATATTTAAACTGTATTTTAATTTATCTAAATACTTGTTGAATATATTGCAACCTTTTTCATCTCATAAAAAGCAAAATTAAAYTATTTCAGTCCAGACTGAATGAAAGTGTTTTTTTAAGAGCAAGGGAAACATCCCACTTGTAGACAGAAATAGGTAGAATTTTATGAATTATTTAATAAATAACTCATTTTTGCACCATAAAGGAATTTGGCAGTGCCATAAAACCCGCATGAGCTCTTGTTTGGAAGACAACAAAATAAAGAACTTCTTCCAAAAAATCKGCATAATATAAAGACTAATATTTTTTTTTCCTGCTACTGCTCAGTTCAAGGAATCCAGCACCCTCTGTCAAACAATGAAAAGTAAAAGGAAAAAAAAAAGAGGTCACTATGCTGTCATTCAGAAGCAGGCACAATAAATAATATTTGAAAAAGAAACTGAGCACAGAAGATCAGTCTGAAAAATTTATATAAAAAGGAATTCAGATAATTTATGTAAGAAAACAGAATGAAAAAAAAAACCTGATATTTAAGTTGAAAGCTCTTGAAAATCTAAAATTGAGCTAAGACAAGTACTATGAAAATTAGTAGAAAATAGAGAGCAACAGAGCAACAAATAATGCAGTCTCCCTGGGTAAAATCCTAAATATTAACCCAAATAAGCAATTTTTTTTTCCAGTTTGCACAGGACTCACAAAAAATATTATTCAGTATTGTTTATTTGAAAAGAGATGCTGCATTTTTTTTTTCCAGAAGAAGGTGACTTCTATAACTAACTAAGCTGTGGATCTTCAGATCCACAACTGGTAACTGGTGCCTGTTTACCATCACATCATTATCTGATTATTATTGCCTGAAGACCTTCATATCCACATCCAAGGACTTCTTCCTCTGGATTGTTCTGCTGACCACCATAATTTTCCCCCAATATGGAATCTGAAGAAAAAAGAAAGGTAAGGGGACAGAGTAAGCAAGAGATTTGTYTAAGAGGTTTTTGTAAGGCAAACAAAATATAAATCAAAGATTTAACACATCTCTACAAACAGAATTAGCACTGAGGTTTGGTTTCGCTGACCAGTGCCATTGGCTTTATGGGTTAAAACACAACCAAACCTCTACCCCAGAGCGCTGCAAATATTTTTTTGGGATATAACTTGTTTGAAACCAAAGGAACTAAATCACATTAATAAAGTGAGACAGAAGCTTACACAGTTCCTGAATTAGTCTTACAGGAGTGACTGCTCTCTTTGACAGATTAAACTTTATTTAGTTCCTAGATATCAAAGGCCTGTGAAATTACACTGGCAGGAAATCTGAAGAGAGGAAAAAAATAATTTGTCACTAGTTATTTTTGCTTATCTTCATCAACATATTAAAGACAGGCACGCTTTCACCCAATTTCATAATAACAAGCWGTCTTCTTCCTAACAAAAACACTAACATGAAAAACTGATGTTATTATCAGTATATCACAGACACAMAAGAATAGATCACACCCAAGATGACACAGAACACAATCAACTCCAACTTTTATTTGCTTTTCTTAATGGGTTCCAGCCCTAGGCTTGATCCAGGACAAACTTCCGAAGGTATGTGCTGCTATTTTAAACCAGGAGATATTTGTTTACAGGATAGCAGGCAGCAGCTATCAGAACAATTAACTCTGGCAATTAAAAAAATCCTTACTTCACAATACCACTAAAAAAAATTTAAAAACACAGAATAAGGAAAGAGCCTATTACAGCTATTTTGGTATTCTTGTTTGTCCATGTTAACATTTTGGTTTTGTGTAACACTTGTGTACCTATCTTTCATGGTGCAGGTCACTGTATATTTTAAAGTCTGTTTTTTTCCAAGTGCTAATTGAACTCTGTCTGTGTGAATAAGGTGTATCAAACACTGAGACCCTGCAGAAGGCAATTTCTCCAATTGCAATTTCTCCAATGACAAGCTGCAGCCTGGAATACTTGGCAGCAAGTCTGTTAGTGCTGCAAAGATGCACAAATAAATTACTCACATAATATACACTCTTCATTTCTGTCAGAGTACTCACTGTCTTGAAACAAAAGTTGAAGCTTTACTTTTTTCCACCCTCCACAACTTGTCAGAGGTTTTAAAAGTYAAATGTAACACTTATTGTATATGAGATCCAATGGCTACAGTATTCCTACTACTTTGTGAAGTAATCTTCCTTTTAATTCATTCATTTCCTCAAMGTGGTACCTCAAACCCTCATTAGGCACATCTCATCTTCARTAACTGTTGCACATTTCATGCATGAGTTTGTGAAGGAAGGGGAAAACATTTCCATTTGTTTCTGTAAGGCACAGTCTTTAGTTCTATTTTTGTCTCTGTATATATATGTCTCTTTAGTGACAAGGATGAGACTGCACTGCCATTCAAAACCACCACAAACGGGCTCAGGCTACAAACAAATCCAGTCAAGCTGGTACTAGCCAAGAAATTGGAAGTATGTAGTAGAAAATCGTTTCATTTTCCTAGAAAAAGCTTTTCTCAGCAGTAGTAGACAACCTRCTGGTATATTCAAACTGCGCATATAGAAAAGGAAAACCCAAACTGCATCCCTAAGGCAGTACAGTGGTTTCATTAAAGAAAATCCAAGGCATTTCCAAGACACTCTGAGTGCCATTCTTGCTCTAAGATCAGCCTCTCCCATGCCTAAAGTGTAAGTCTGTAAAGTTCCATGTGCATTAAGGATCAATTCCAGCTTTACGAGAATAAGGAGACCTTAAAGTACTGACTGCACTGATTTGGAAGACATCATTCTTCTGTACAATATTTAAATACAAGATCAGTTCCTGTTGAATTAATTCTGGTGCCTCATAGCTTTGTTGAGGAAAGGCAAAAGAGAGCCTGCAAAGATTTATGCAAAACATGAGCTAATCTCACAATATAACAAGGAGATTAGTTACATATGAAGTACTTACAGCTTATTTTGCAAGCTTTAAGACTTTCGCCTCTAAACTTGTCAGTCCAGCACTTGAAAGGTGTACTCCAAGATCCTTCACAAGGCTGAAGTAAAGAAGCCTAGATAATGATTACATAATCCACCTGAAATATGTACACCTGCAGGGAGAATGGATGGAGAGTTTTATCTTGCAGTATGAATGCAACTTTACTCACCCATATTTTTTTCTAAAGAGAGAAAGAATGAGCAGAACTTAACAATTCTTCTGCCATGGGGAATATTGAGAGAGGAAATACTAGAAAACCTTACAGACACATTCAAAAGAGTTCTGGAGCTTCACTGTTTACTACAAATTCTTTTAGGATCCATGTCCATATTTACCCCTCTCTGACATAATCTTTGTAATCATAAATAATCTGTCAGGTTCTCACTCCAAAACTGACAGTTAGGTGGATTCAGTAACCAGATGGAAATTTCTGCTGTTGTACAACCAAATTAATATGCCATAAAATTTTTTAAGTACTGTTAAAAAGTAACTTAAATTTATTGGTTTTGGCTGAAGAGTATTAAAGAGAACTGGAAAGGCTGCTATAGACATAGGTATGAAATCAAATGCTGTGCCAGCTCTGGAATATAAATTGGAGCACATACTAATTCAAATTTGCTCAGAGTAAAATCTTAATGGCATCGATACATTTAAGCCCAGGTAAACTAGGAGGAAGACCAGGGGCTATTTGTTTTTGTGAGTTTTTCCAAATTACCTATGAAAAAAAATAAAATAAACACTGGTAGTTCTGGAGCAATAACCTATACACTGGACTGAACAAGTTCATAGAACATGCTTGACCTCATACAGGTCCAATACAAACAAGTATTTAAGTTCATCATACCTAATGAAAATGCAAGATTTACCACAGCATAATTAGCTGTCAGCATAATTGCCAGGTTATTCACCCACCTGCAAAGAAGTCAGTCTGACGAGAGAACAAGCAGCTACCTCACAGGCATCTGGAGTCACATCACAACAAGAGATGGAGTTTGTCTCCAGGGGATTTATTTCACAGTCAGATCAGAGATCAGGAAGCCTCAGGGTCATATACAGAGGATTTAAGCAGTCACTGTTAACAGTAAATTCAGCTAGCACACTTCCAGTTGTGCATGAACATTTCAGGATTAAGAGTAAAGCAGGGATATTGTGGTTTAACCCCAGCTGGCAATTACGTAACATACAGCCATTGGATCACACCCCACAGTGGGGAAGGGTGCGAGAATCAGAGTGGTAAAAGTGAAAAAAACTCAGGGGTTGAGATAACACAATTTGAAAGGGAAAGCAAAATCTGCACACACACAAGCAAAGAAAGATAAGGAATTCCTTCACTGCTCCCCATGGGCAGGCAGGTGTTCACCCATCTTCAGGAGAGCAGGGCCACATCATGCACAACAATTACTACAAAACTCCAAATGTTCATCCCTTCCTTGTTTTCCTCCCAGCTTTATATGTTGAGCACGAGTGTAGAATATCCCATGGATCAGTCGGGGTCAGCTGTCCCAGCTATTGTCAAAAGCAGCAGATGTTGACTGAGCTGTTGGTGTGATGGGCATGGCCTTTGGGGAATAATGGGTTATACAAGAAAGAAAGAAAGAGAGTTAGAAGGGGAAAATGGAAGGCTGAGAAGGACCAAAATAAATCAGAGTGAGAAGTARAAGGTGCTGTAAGTGGTCCTGGGGGTGCTGGGGGTCCTGGTGGGCAGCAAGCTGGGGGTTCAGGGGTCCACAAGGGCTGGCTTGCTTTTAAGAAGCACCTTTGAGAAGCTCAGCAGCAGGGAACCCCCCTGTGTAGGAGGACAAGCAAGCAGGCCAGATGGCCAGCTTTGATGAACAAGGCAGTCCTTGAAGAGCTCCAGAGGAAAACAAGGAAACAAGGTCAGACTTTTCAGGAATATGACAAAACTGCAGGTCACATACTCAGGGAGAGGAAACAGAAGGCCAAAGGTCAATTGGTAAGAGGCCAGTGTTTTATTTGACAACAGGAAGGGTTTTTCAGTATGCTAATAACAGGAGGAGTTCTGAAGAAAGACTGGAGCAATGCTTTTTCGACAATTGTTACCTGACAGAGGGATGAAACTTCATGGAATCATATCTCCATGCATGCCTTGGGCTGGAAGGGACCTTAAACATCACCTGGTTCCAAGCCCTCTACCACCTTGTGCTAGAAAATGTTGCTCAGAGATCTATCTCACCAAGACTTGAGCTTTTCCAGGGAAGAAACTTAAATATTGATAATACCCATAAAATTAATTCTTATATTCTCACTAGGTACTTTACCGGTTTCCAGTTTACTTTTTAATTGAATTCTTCAACATGTGAGATCTAACATTGTCTTATAAAACAATATTATTTAGGTTCACCCAACTGATTTGTAGTTTCATTATTTACATTTTAAGTATGTGTCAGTGGGCTTTTGGTCAGCATAAAACATTGGTTGCCATTATAAAACATACATGAAACCATTTATTAAGCAAAACATTCATTTTATGTTCAAGCAGGTGCAGTCAACAATGATCATTGTTAAAGGGCAAGTGAGTTACACTGAAAACCATGTACCAAACAGAATATAGAGGATATTGGTTCGCAAAAAGCAGTGTTGCACCAGCACTTTAGAAACTACAAATTTGCAAGATTTTGCAAAATAGCCTGCAAAAATAAGCTGGAATATATCTTTCTTGTCATTGTCCTTCTCCAACCTCATAAAGGAAAAACCTGTTTGGTGAGGTCCTTTATTAATTACGGTAATTTCCAATTTTGTGGTGGGATAGTTTTGTGTGTCAAAGAATGTGGTGAGTGGAATTAGAGGTGGCTCCTGGCCAGTCCCTCATGGTGTTCCCCAGGGTCCATTCTTGGGGTCAGACCTGTTTAATATCTTTATCAATAATGGTAAAGAAGTGAGAGTCAGCCTTTTCTCCCAATAACAAGTGATAGGACAAGAGGACATGGCCTCAAGTTGCACCAGGGAAAGTTTAGACTGAATGTTAGGAAAAAATGTCTTCACCAGAAGGTCAAGCAGAACAGACTGCCCAGAGAAGTAGTTGAGTCACCAGCCCTGATTGTATTTAAAAGATGTATAAATGTGCTACTTAGGGATATGTTTTAGTGGTGGACTTCTCAGTGCTAGGTTTGGCAAGATGATCTTAAATGTCTTTCACAACTCAGATAATTATGTGATTCTTCAATGCCAGAATACAGTTCTGGAACTGAGTAGAGTAGGGATAAATGAAATCAACCATGTTCCCTTTTCAAATTGTCCTTGTAGAGCAAAGGTAATTGACCAGACTTAAAGCTAAGTTTTTTTAACCTTTTATCTCTTCACATCTGTCTTTGACAGACTGCATTCTATACAAGTGTTTGGTTTGCCCACTAAATTAAGAAACTTTTTCCAGTGTATAACACAATTGAAACATTTATATTCTGGCAATTTTCTGGATGTTTAACACGAATATAAGGGGGAAAAAATCCTACATAATGAGTATCCTTTGCCGAGGCAGATCTGTCACTCTATCCTTTAAAATCCCAGAAAGTAACCAGCCAGCCCAAGATACCTGTTGCTTTGACTTTAAACTTGTTTTAGCTCTTTCTACATGACTTTCTTGCTGAAGTTATCTACAGTGACCAATCAAGTCACACCTTTTTACAGACTTCTGYTCAGAAAAGGCTTAACAGTATAAATCTGATTATGAGAAGAACTTCAAAGTACAGTGCAAATCCTATTAAATATCAAACACAAACACATTTTCTCAGATCACAGAGAACTCAAAATCAAATCCTTTCAGGTGAAGATGTGACTTTCCCATTAATACCCATTCCCTCATCCTCTTCCCTCAATATCACATGAATGAGTTAAAAAAGGTGCAATGTAATCAGATGTTAATGCAGTTGGGTTTTTCTTAATTGTCTGAAGAGAAAGAAAGGTGAATATTTCAGGTAGGATCTCCTCAAAAAGTAGCCTCACTATTCATTAAAAATTTATTTTTTCTTTCTGGCCTGATATCCAACACCATAATATAATTAGGAATTCACCATATTTGATCAGGACAGTTGTGGTAACATGACATCTTAGGCTTGTCACCAAAATATCTTAACCATTTAATGGTAAAACCAAAACTATTAAAATTATGCTATTATTCAAAGTAAACAGAAACACTCACATGTTCTCATTAGACTTATATATTTCCTTATTTGTATAATTGGACAATAAATACCAAATGCAGAAAGAAACTCATTTTGCAGTCAGGTAGCATAGCAGCTTGGGCTAACCTGTCACAAAATTACTATATTTCTGAATGTCTATCATGTGGAAATTTAGGTCAGTGAAAGGTCAAGTAAAATTGGCAATATCAATGCTGTGATTCCACATATTGAGATATTAAACAAATATGCCAACAATAACAATCCATTCCTCAAATTTAGTAGTTCAGTTGTCATAAGCTCCTTTTCATATATTTTATATGGTAACTCACCATACAAACTCACTTTTTAAAGTAATAAATCATATTGTTTCTGTTGCAAAATCCATTGTGCTTCTTTTCTTAATAAGTTAAATCAAAATGCAATTTTTTAAGAAAGTATTTGCTTTGAAAGAACACATTTATCTTAAAACTGTATTGTTATTTCTTTGGAGCTTTTTTATTACAGTGCAAATTCATGTTTAAAAAAAAAAAGAATTTAAAACCTGCAAGAAACAAAATAAACATGGAATATTTCTCCAAGCTTCTAGAGACATTTTGCAAAGCAGTAAGTAAATCAGTGTTATTAAAAGAGTAATTGAAGTGTTACTTGTATTTATGGCAAACTGTCCACTGTAAGAAAAATAATATAAAAAAATATTATTCATTTATTTTTAATATCTTTTGGACAGATTTTTAAGGTTTCTAGACAATTCAGAAGATGCCAAATAGTACATAGTAAAATTTAAATTGTACTGGAGATGCCCAGATGCTTTTAAAAACCTATTCCTAAAATACCACTACAAATTGGCTCGGCATGACAATTATGATAGGCATGATACATAATTTTAAACTGAAATATAGATGTACATTTGACTGAAATTAGTGAGAATTTCCTTTTGTAAGAAACTCTTCCATAATTATCAGTCATACTACCCTTAAACTTCTTTCCTTTTTGTTACAATATCCAAGGTTAATTTCCATCAGATATTTCCAGTCAGTTCCAGTGTTTCCACTGAAGTTTCTGGAGTTTCTGCTCCTCCATAAAACTGGGAGACACTGGACCCCTTTGACAAGCAGCCTACAGAAAAGGGAGGATGACGAAGTACCCGCTGAGAGGACAAGCAATGATGGGGCCCATATGCTATGGAAGAGAAAGGACTGGTGATGATTTGGTGTAATTTCTCTAGAAAAGGGTATAATCTTTGATTGAGCCTCCAGAAACCCTTGTGACTATGCATCTATGACAGGGGAAATTGCTAAAGAGAACAATAAATTCAGAGGCACCTCATCCATGACAGGAGGCATTATCAAGGATGCAGCCAGGAAGAGAGGCAGAAACCGCCCAAGGCTGATGCCTTGCAGCACTCCACAAGAGAAAGGTGAGAGAGAAAACAGCACTGATTTTATTAACCATGAAAAACAGATGGTGGGAAAAAAATGTGAAACCTCAAGACAGCAGCAAGGGAGACTACAGCTCCTTTCTGTAGGCACTAAGGAAGATGAGAGTGATTGATCACAGCACGACTAACACTGAGATCAAATGAGAGGAATTGAAACTTTTAAGCAGGCAAACAAAGCACTGGAGATACTGTTTTCTTGCTCTGGTGTCACAAAAAGTGTGAATGCTTGATAGGGTCAACTCCAGCACTGAATTAATGTAAGAATAACAGCAGTGGACTTGCATGTTAGGCAGTGCTTTACGCAGCATCATTTGCCTTATTTTCATTGGCACATTTAATAATTGGCAAATTCCAATTAATTACTCAGATCAACAGCTCATCTTTGAATTAATTATTTGCATCCTCTCTGTGTCTGTAAAGTCAAAGCCATTTCCAGGGACTGTGTTTCCATGGCAGTTTTAGCACCACTGAAAATTACCTTGTGCGGGAATATAATAAATGATGTTGCATAGCTCAGTCGGTAATTTTTGCAATTACTGTTTTTTTTTAGACCCAGCATTATAGGTGAAGGGAAGGCAAAAAACAGTAATGGCAAAAAAAAAAAAAAAGAAAACATACTCTCTGGAAATAAAAATATCAGTAAAAAACAAATAGCCACTAAGGCCATTTATTCAGAACTGGTGAAAAAAATTATCTGTGGGTGGACTTATTCCTGCAAACAGAAACAGACCTTCCCTTCCTTAGGGTTTGGGGTTTTTTTTGTTGTTTTTTTTTTGTTTTTTGCGTTTTCTAATGTTGATGTTTACCTAATCAGTCATGCTTTAAAAATTTCATTTAGAAGCTTGCCTAAACCTTTCACATACCAGAATTGCTTCTTTCATCAAGCAGTCACAGAAATTTTATGAAACACTGTCGAAAAATTAAATTAAAATTTTAGTGTGACATTGAGACAGTTTGATCCAGATACAGCATTTAAAACAATCCTCTATCCTTCTCTTACATTGATGTGAAGAAGGCAATTTTAATACAGCTTTTCAGAGTGGTATGACTAGAAAAATATCACAGTATATAGAAAGACTGACCATTCTGCCTCTGAAAGTCACCACAGTGTTTACTCGAATGATGCAGTTTGTAGTGTTCTGTCAATGCCCAGTTCTTCACATGTGTGATCAGGCAGTCAAACACAAATTGACTCTCTCAATCTTTAAAAATATCCCTGCTAATTTAGGAGAGAAGATAAAGTTTGACTCTTCTACACTACAAGATTCTCAGAATCTTGGAATAGTTCTTTCCACCAAAATGATAAATTTAGTCATTCTTCCAGCTTGTAAAGAGAAAGACCAGATTATTTATCTTGTAGAATTTTGGGCCAGACAAAAGGAGAATTGTCAGGTAGTTTTGTTTGTGTATGTTACCCCTTAACACCAAATTCCTAGTACAAAAATAATGCAAAATTTCATTTGAAGATTCCTTTATGGAACTAAAGCCTTTTTTTTTGCATTTATTTCCAAAGGCATTTTGGCTCACACTTTAGAGTATTTTGTGTAATTTCTTTTTGACTCTGAAAAATGTTTCCTTCATTGTTGAAAATAACTCAAGTTAACAAAGAAGCCAATGTATGGCTCTTTTGCAAATGCACATATCTCTGTAAAGTTCAGTTTAATCACTTATTGATTCATCCAGGTTCCTCTATGCTGCCTTCCAAAGCAGTTTTAATACTGAAAAGGAAAGAAAAATACCAAAGTTATGGTCTTAATGACAAAGTCATTTGCAGTGATCAACTACCACTCACACAGCTTTGATGACTAATGACTTATAAAGGATGATTTTGTCAAGAAGATAAAGTACTCATAGCTACATTTTGACACACAGAAAAAATTGCTATACAGTTTTGGTTTTCATAATGCTTACCCAAGTTTCTGAAGCAGGCTTATAGATTCCTCTTCTGCATGATTTACTCTACACACCAGGTCCATTTTGCATTTTTAGAAATATATTATTTGTACCTTCTTTGCTATAGAACAAAAATGTTTCTGTTAAGCCAAACACTGAAACTACCCACATGAGTGTGTCTCATTCTGTTTTAGTATCTGTAAGAGAAAAACCACACACCAAAGTAGAGGGCAGCCATATGCATTTAAATATTGAGGAAATAGGTAAATTGGGTTGACTGGCACATCAGACACTAAGTTCTTAATAATTCAGCTATCAGAGTTATACTCATTTACCTGAGAATGTGCCTTTCTGAGGCATTAAGGAATTAAAGGATTACTCTTCCTTGGTTTTGTGTATTCTGCAGCCAGGAGAGATACACTGGTGCAGAACTCTACAGCATCTGAATTCTCAATCAGTCTACAAACAAAGGCTGTGGGTGTGGAGCAAAGGAAAATAATACAAGTCCTTTTTCTTGACCTGAATGGGCTTCGAGTATCAAAAATTACTATCACTTGCAGAGTATTGCAATTAGAAACAACACACTAATTTTTCTCCATTTAATAAACTCCCTGTAAAAGATCTGGTCAGTTCCTACCCCCTATTAGTTAGAAACTCATGTGTGATAACTACAGATGATCCTGTAAGCCACAGTGAATAGAAATGAGATGGACAGGGAAAAGAGAGAGGAGTACCAAGGACAGGATGATGTGGCCTGTGCAGCACACAAAGGCACAGTGAATCTTTTGAGAGCTTTACTGTAGGTAAAGTCAGTTCAAACACTTCCTGCATTTTACATATAAAGAAAGGTCAGTCTGCATCCAAACACGTAACTGTATTGAGAAATGGAATTCACTCAGCAACAACTCCAAAGAAAGTAGGCATGGCAACAAAAACTCCATGTTTCATGGATCTGTGTCATGTTGCTAAGAAGTTGTCAAGGAAAGGCAGCAGCGTGAAACCATAACATGGTGCAACTTTGTTTCTCATTTTATTTCTACCCACTGTGACTTTAAAAAAAAAAGCATGATTTTTCTCTAAGTTATGCACCCTAGGGTTAAGGAAACTTGACATCAAGTCCCAGTTTCATGACAAGCATCCTGAGAGAACCTTAGGCCATTGAATATCTTCACAGTTTATTCCTTAATTAGGAGGATGATTAATATTTCCATTGTTTACACCATTTAAATACTATGAAAGTATTTGAATCTGTGTGAAGATATTGCATTGTTAGGTGTTACCACAGTGCAGTGATGGATTGGCATCACCCCTTCAACCAGCTTTAAATAAGACATTTTCTGTGAGTGTGTCAGTGCCTTCACTTCCCAAGCAGAATTTCATTAAAAGGAGTGAGAAAGAGCGAGGGAAAGAAAAGGAGAGACAGAGAGAGAGAGGGAGAGAAAGAGAGAGGGAGAGAAAAGGAGAGCGAGAGTGAGAAAAAGAGGAAGAAGAAGAAAGTGAATCATTGCTTATAACATTATGTAATTGAACCATCTGGTGGTGAGATTTAGTTCACTAAAACTGAAGAAATAAATGATAGAAAACTTTTCAGGGGTGGTACCTGGACCTCAGAACATAAGAAAACTTTTGTTGCCTTCCTCCAAAAGCAATAGATAATTCACTAATAGATAAATTTGCTAGTGTTTCAATGATACTTTAGCAAACACTGTCTGGTGCAGTTGTCACAACTCAGTCTTGCAGAGACTAGTCTGTAAATCTCAAAGATGTGATGTACCTTTGATGTACCTTAGTTAACCAAAACACTTTACTATTTAGTCCTGATTTTCAAGTCTTAGCAGTATCAAACTGTACTGGTTTCAGCTGGGATAAGATTAATTTCTTCTCAGTAGCTGTTAGAGAGCTGTGCTTTGGATTGGAGTGAGAATGGTGTTGGTTACACTGATGTCTTTCTGGCTTTGGTAAGTCATGTTTATCCAAAGCCAACATTTCTCTTGTCTCATGTTCTTTCAGTGAGTAGGAACACAAAAGAATCGGGGAGAGATGTCCCAAACCGGCCAAAGGGGTATTCCACACTACTGAATGTTTGGCCCCATGGATGAACTAGAGGAGACACCCAAAAGTGTGGGCAATCTGAGTTTGGGAAGGGAAGTCTGGCTTCAATTGGTGGTCTGTGAACAGCTGTGAAACACTTGTTTTCCTTTTTTATTATCACTATTATTATTTATCACCATTATTGTATTTTGCTTAATTTTCAAATATGAAAATATTCTGATCTCAGCATACAAGTCTGGCTTTGATTCTCCTCCCAATTCCACCTGGGTGGGGATAGAGGAAGGGTTGAGTGAATGGCTGCATGATGCTTAATAATCAGCCTTTTAAAAACCATCACACAAATTTGTCTTCTCTTTTGGTAGAAATACATTTTACATTGAAAGAAATTATTGGAAATTTCTGACCAGTGTAAAAGTAAGTCAGGCTAGGATAACTGATTTTGTTTTCACTTTTTTTAAATATTTGTGGTTTGGGATTTTTTGGTACACAAAGACAATATAATTAAATTATTTCTTACAAAAGTATCTAATTCATTTTCAGTCAATTGCACTGTTCTTTTCCATCCCCCATCCACATAAGCATCTAAACATTTCCTTATTCCCCTGAAACAACAACCACTTGGCTCTACAGGACTGAACTACCAGAACCGTTAAATTACTTAACACAGTTTCTCAAATTACATTTTAAAGATTTTCTAGTGTGGCCTTTACCCATGCTATATGACTGGATTTAATCCTTAGCAGAATTCTGATCAAATCCCTTTGCACTAGCATTTTCTAACAATTTCCTTTTCCAAGTCCCATATAAATATCATAAAATAAAATACAATATGATAAAATAAGATAAAAAAATAATAAAAACAGACAATGAAGGAGGAGGATAAGTTGTATACAGCAGTAAAGGAATGATTTATAGGAGCAGTGATTCATAATGCCATGTTTAAGGGCTTTTACTGTGTAGAAGAAAAACATGATAATCAAAAATAGCATCAAATTAAAGACAATTCAGAGTATATTAGAAAAACAATATTCAAATACCAAAACCACATAATGCTGCTCAGCTTAAAGCATCTCCCAGTACAGGTTAAGGAGAAAGATCAGGAGGCTGTACAAAGTCATGTGCCCTTTATCACCACAGCCTTATCCCTCTAAACAGATACCTCTAAAGGCCTCTAAACCCAAAACTGCCACAGGACGCCAGGGAACCAAAAAGACACCGGAACCACAGCTGGGCACAACTGTGTCATCGGCACAGTTGAGAAGCCATTATCATTTCTAAATGATACCATCCTTGTAACCCTTATTTCAGCCTACTTCCCTGACTCCCCAAGAGCATAAAGGATTGTAATGATGTTTGCAAGTTCAATACCTGTAACAAAGTTCTTACAGGCATAAGATCTTAGAGCACCCTGTGCTTACTCTCAGGGCTACTAAGGATAGGCAGAACTTGACCAGGAACAGGTAGTTCTTAATGTCAAAAAAGTGGGGGCAATAAAAAACATATAGGATAATACAGTAGAACAGGTAGAGTTCATCCTGCAGATGTTTTTGTCCCTCTTTACGCTTTAGGGATCATCTCTTTCTGGAGACAGAACAGCAAGCTCTGGGGGAAAATGAAAGCATCTTATTTGTCAGCAGAGATCTTCATTTTCAGTTTCACCCCTGTGTATTGACATCATTATCAAATTACTTGGGCTGTGTGCTTGTATCTTGTGTTGCTGAAGGAGCCCAATTGAATCGCAGCTTTATAATGCACAGCTGGATGAACAGCATTCCAAGTGTAACAGATAGATACTTATTACTTAATTGTTAGGCATTTTAGGAACTGGTGCTTAGATAACATTCTAGTAATTGCCTAATCAATCAAATTTCAGTTTTTACATGAAAACCACACATTTATGTGAGGAGTTTAAAACCTTTTCCTTGATTCTTACCTGTTTTTGTTTCAATTATTGTAGCTGAAGGAATTTTCACATTTATTTTGTTCTTCTAGCCCTACTCATTAGGCTAGCACACTCTTCTCCTGTGACATAATGTAAGTGTAACAAAAACAGATTTTGTTTCTCCTGCTGATTCATTTTCTTACCTTGTTTTCCAGTAAAAGATAAAATCAAAAGCTGTAGTTCCACACTTTGCTATAAGTTCTATACACTGCCACCAAAGCAAACCAGGAAAGGGAGTTGCAGACATGATTAGGTACATTTATGTTTGGAAACTTGTGCTTTGTGTCAAGTCATCAGAGTTGTCACTAAATTACCTTGGCTGTGGGGAGCAGCCAAGCAGCAGTCGCCTGGACTCTGAGACAGGTGAGTTTTCTCTCCTCCACAGTTAGGCTGATCGGATCTGGGCAGTGCAGTAGTCCTTCCACAGTGCTCATCTCACACATGAGCATCATAGAGTTACTTCTGGCCCTTTCCAATTCTGGGCTCCCATGGAAACTAGTCCTACTTCAAGCTCAATTCTCAGAGCCTTTTGCTGGTAATACCTTTGTTGGGGAGTTGGAAGCCAATGGCAATGAAAAGACAGGCATCAGAGTCATCCTTTATCCACACTGCTCTCTGCAATGTTAGCAGCCCCCATCCTAATGTAATAAAAGCGACATCAGACCTCACTTCACTTGGAAGGAGAGTACACACCTGGAAACAGGACACTGAAAGCTTTGTATATTTTCTTTTTTTTTCAGACAGTAAAAGCTCATCCTGAGTGCCAACACATCTGCTGGTTAGCAAGTGTATGTCGTCTTTGAGCAGAACCAGCGGGCTCAAACCTGCTTCTTCTGGGGAGCTCAGAGGCCTCCAGATCAGAGCACAGTGAGGTGCATCTAGCCAGAGTTTCTGTAAGAATACTCTAGTGTGACTGCCTGAGCCACAACCCCTACCTGACCTTTCCTTTAACACACTCCTAAATCATGATGTCAATTGCCTATGTACACCTTCTTCAAGGAGCTTGTGATGGGAGCCCAGTCACACAGGTTTGAAAGGTCGCTCTAATGAATCCCAAAAGTTTTCATTACTCAAAGAAACTATGTATTATTCTACTGCAAACTAGTAAGATTTGCTTTTTTAAAAAGCTGTTTAAAAACCAGCTTAATTCAAAACGGCTGGAGCAAAGTATAGATTTATAAATGGACCATGTCAAGCAGATGCTTTCTCTCAGGCAGGGTAGTGGCATTGCCACCTTTTGTATCAAACATTGCACCTTCCCTGACTAGTCTCCTAATCTCACCCTTCAAAGCCTCGCTGACAGCTCTTTCGTCCCTGCAGTCTCTCTGTAGAAACAACGGGTGTCTATCTCCTTGCTAGAAATTAATTTCCTCACCTCTCAGTAAAACCATCTCAGATGCTCTCAGTAGCTCCTCTGGGTTTGCCCAACAGGAGCAGTTTCCTTTTCTCTGAAGGAGTTTAACCGAAATGCTCTTTTTGAGCATCCCTTTGAACTGAGTCAAGAAGAGGGCCGTAAAAATTCTGAAAAGGCTGGAGTACCTCTCCTCTGAAAATACAGAGCCAGAATTTTCAGCTTGGAGAAGGCTCCAGGGACACCTTATTGCAGCCTTTCAGTCCTTTCAGGGGGTTTATAAAGAAGATGGGGACAAGCTCTAGATCAGGACCCATAGCAATAGGACAAAGGGTAATGTTTTTAAACTAAAAGAGAGTAAATTCAGATTAGATATAAGGGAGAAATGTTTGCAATAAGGGTGATGACACAGAGAAACAGACTGTCCAGAAAGATGCTCCCCACCCCTGCAAAGGTTAAGGGTCAGGTTGGGGGGTGTTCTGAACAATCTGATCTAGTGGAGGATGTCCCTGGTCATTTTGGAGTCATTGGACTGGATGATCTTTAATGTCTCTTCCTACCTAAGCCACTTCCATGTTTCTGTAAAATTAGGCTCCTAATCATTCATCAGAGAGGACAATTTTTGAAATGGCTGCTAAAAAAAACAGAGACATCTCTATGATTGTGACATGAAGGCACATTTTCACTGTGGAGGAGGACAGTGGTATATGCTAGTCTGTTGATTGGGACATTTGAATTGAATGTGTTAAATTTTAAGCTGAATTTATTTCACTGTACCAGAGTTCCATATTCCCTTTTGAATACAGAATTAAAATTTTAATAGACAAAATCAAAGAAGGCAAAGTTCCAATTCCCACCAATACCAAWATTTGCTTGCAAACTTTTTTGCCTTTGCTTTCCGTTGCATAACGCGGAAAATAAATTCTGTTTTATATTGATGTACCATTTTCTCTTCAAAAAAACACAAGTTGCACAAAATCTCTCAAAATCATCATAAAAT
>NW_026623277.1:1390381-1400635 GCF_030028575.1 Malurus melanocephalus
CACCAAAGGTGTTTGGGGGTTAATAGAGGTGCATTGACAGTTTGGGTAAACTAGAAATATGTTAACAGTAGCAAATAAATTCACTGATTTTTAAAATGAGCTCATATTTACTTGATTTTGGTGACTAAGCAAAGGAAACTTTATTTCTTGTCTGATTTTGAAGATTTCTGTGGAATAAAAACATTAGGGAAACCCACACTCTCTCTTGTTACACTTTGATGAATCCCAGCAAGAAGGCATCACTGAAAGACTCAGTATTTCTGTGCKGAGTGTCATTTCAGTGACAGTTTGTGAAACTTTTTTGATCTCAGAGAAGGGAACTGATGGCAAGAATCTTTTTTAAGAAAGGGGCAACATTATATTTCTTTAATCAGGAAAGACTAAATCTTTGATCTTTAATCTGGAGCTTCATTTAGGTGTCTTTCCAAGGAAAAAAAACAAGGTTTAGTCCCACATTTTACAGACAACATCCCTAAGCCCATCAGCCTCAGCAGTGTTCATATGTTTCTGACATCAACTTGTTGCTATCCAGCCTTCAACTTTACCTTTTTCTTTAYAGGACTTTCTATCATACATAGTGCCAAGTTTTATGACTCCAAGCTTTGTTTCATCATCCTTTTGAGCTCAGATGAAGGAGCATGTTCCTGTGCTGCCCTTTTCCTGGGTGCTCAGCCACCTGCACCTCGGGGAGCAGCAGTCAAGCACAAAAATGGCCATGCACAGAGGAGAGGAATCACTGCAGAGAAAAGCCAGAGTTGTCTTTGCACCTGCAGCATCCTTCTGCTTTCTCCCCKTGCCTTGGTTGCTTCTGGCTGAAACAAAGCAGAGGAACTGCACAGCTCAGGCATGAGAGACACTGACCACTTTGGCCTTGCCTTCCAAGGTAGTAAAATAAGCACTAACTCGAGTGAAAAACTACTTCTCTAAAGCTTGTTAAAGTTGAGAATAACCTTTCCAGATTGTGAGTCACAGCTTTTAATGTCCAGTGCAGGATGGACCTRCAAAGCAATCTCACTACAGACATGAAACTACTTAGAGAAATTGTAAATCTAAAACAATGGAATGACCACATTTTTCAAACACAGAAGCATGTAGAGTGAAAGGAAGGAACAAAATCATCATTAGTTAGAGCTTTTTTGTTTCTAAATAAATTTTATTGACTTTTTCAAATATTATCCTCCTACTATTGCAACTTTTTTTGTCCTCTCTGTCCTTTATCCTTTAAGTGGTCCCTTTCGATATTATGGCACTGATTTRTAGTTGGTAATTATCTTGGTTTAATGGGTCTAAGGCCTCTTGGTCTGRTCTTTGTCCTTAACAGTGTGTTTCTGTACAATATGCCTTTGGCTGCAAAGAAGTTTATCACCCCATAAAAATGTCCTCAGTTAAATAAAAAATAAATTTAAACCCCCCTCCCCCATTCTCATATTATTCCAGTTTTATAAATTTRGGATGAATATTTATGTTCCAGAAAGAAGAGAGGCTACTGTCACAAAACCTTTAGGTCTCCCTGTAGATGCAATATAATCATTTATAAAATGCATTTGGCCGCAGTGTCCCACACGTGACCTAGTATAATTTAAGATTAAAGCCAAGATTGTTCAGTGATTTTGCCTGACAAGATTTCTGAGTGAGTTTGCCTTTTGAGATTAAAGTAGGGCCCCTTTTGGACATTCTTATCAAGATTATCTAAAAGAACACAAAAACAAACATAACATTTAAYCCCAAAGGGAAGAAGGAGATATACAGATGAATGTCTGTGTCTGCTTTTGGCTCACCATGTGTAAAAGAACGCTGCTACATGCACCTAAAATCTTAGTCCTTTCCTTTCTTTTCCTCCTAAAACATCAYTACTAAATCCAATCCAAATTTATAYTGCAAGATGGCACAATTTGGTCTAAAATTATTGTCATTAAAAGAAATAATCTGATCTAGGTAATCAACTCATTCTAAACTTAATCCTGCCTGTATTGCCAGTTCTTTGGACTATCTTGGGTGAACTATGGCTAAGATCAAATTGGCTACTGCAGGACTGAGAGCCAACATCTTCAAGGACGTGAAAAAGAAAACAAGACTCAAAAGYATTCCATAAAATTGAGGCTTAGACTCATCTCTATCTGGTTTCCATGACCTTTGGCTTTTTCTGAAACACAGTATGGTGCCCTTGCACCTGTAGCACATCCCAAGGGTCTCCAGGCTCCCACCCATCAGTGTAAACTGAGGCCGTCAGATGAAGTACAGCAATTATTATATCATTACACGATAAGGCTACTTAATACAGTTTCCCTCTTTATTCCAGGAACTGTTGCCCTCAAAGGTTCTGGGCATCTGTGGAAATTTCTAGGTCAGAATTAGAGATATTTACATCAAGCCAAATCTTGTCCATCTACAAACTCATCCACTGAAAAGTCTTTCCAATTTTCCTTTCCTAAGTGTGTAAATATTTTGATGTCATGCTCAGTGTCAAAGCAGAAATTTAAGAGGCCTTTTTCCTGAAGTTAGGATTTTCCCTCTATGCATGAAATTATACCTAAAAGCAAAGCTGAATAATCATGCTAATGCTAATACTGCCTAGTGTGTATTGCTGTGCCTTATATTTGCAGAGCCAAGCCAAATATTATTTTTCTTATGCTGGAATGAAAAAAAGCGTGACCTTGACAGCAATGAAATGACAGTCCCATCTTTAATCAAACTTCCCTAACCTTTTTCTGTTGCTCTTATGCAATTTTCCTAGCTGAAAAAAAAATATTCTGGATGGTTTTTTAGCTGAAATAGTTTATTTCAAATAAAGATTTCTGAAGGAAAATTAAAATCAACTACTTATGAAGAAATTTGTTATTTGCAAAGTAAATAACTGATCTTAACAGCAGGATCTATGGCCTATCAAGCACCAAAAAAAAAATACAATAACTGTCTCCATAGGTGAGGGGTGCCCTCCGTAAAACAAATGTGTTTCTGTTGAAAACAGTCTTCTTGTCCACAGACATCTGGGAAAATTTCTGTGACACTGTCTCTGGAGTATTTACACAAAAATCAGCACAAACATGGACTATGAGATTTTCCCTCTGAGCTCATCAGGGGGGGAAAATAAAGCAGTAGTAGATGAGGTATTTAAAGGAATTATTTCATCAGTGATAAGTAAATGGAATAACATCACGGAAACCCATGAAATTCAAGAGAAACATGCAATAGAATTAATATATAAAGGCTTTTAGGAATTTATTAGCTTTGTAGCTTCTTCAATCCATTGCAGGAAATGAAAAATATTTTATTTTTATTAAAGAAAAGCTTGGTTGTTTTCAAGTTGTTACTATTGTCAACATATATGCATGTCAACTGAATAATCTGACACATACAGCAAAAAAAAAAAATTCACAACATATATGTTCAGCCAAGCTTGTGCCTGGTTTTGGAATAATTCCATCAAAACTTGGGTCAAAGTTTCAGTTAAACAAATTGCCCCTATGAATATATGTTTCTTGCAAAAATTTCATTTTTAACAGGGCATGGGACATGACTCAACASATCATGAAGTCTTTGTTTATTAAAAATTCGTCTACAGACCAGACTAGGAAAATTTAAGCTAGATATAAATATGGATAAGCCAAACCAAGCATAATTAATGCCAGCTCCTAATATAATGTAGAAATGGATGATTAGCAGCGGTTTGCAAGGAAATGGAACCGAGTACAAGTTGCTCACAGAGAGAACAAGGGACAGCAGCATTTTGTGACAGGCAGAGCACCCACCACTGCACAGGAAAGCTACTCAAACAMGTCACCCAATGGGACCTGGCAGACCAACACCCAGGGGCACCTCAGAGAGTCATATTTTAGGTCAACAGTATGTCAGGGCAAACTAATCCTTCCCTACAATAAGAAAATTAATTCTTACTCAGAACGCTAGAATTGAGTATAAAGTATTCAGATTTTAGAAMAGGAAGATTGATCTACCACCCATAAAAGAACTTCTTTCCATAGTGATTARTGGGACAACAGAAATTTTGGTGGTTTTAGCAATTCAGTGATCATGCACAAATCATTAATGCTTTTGGTTTACTTAAACAGACATCATTTAATGATATGTCCTGTGCATGTTTAATCCCACATCCTATGAAGCCATAGATAGCCTTTTATCTCGTGTTTTCCAGAAATCCTACCGGTCCTGCCATTTAGAAGAATGGACAGATGAGTAAGAGCTAGATAATACATTAATTTTAAAAAAATTATTACAAATGAAGTACAAAATTTAATTACAAGTCATCTCATTAACTTTTTATCTTGATGCACATCACAGCTTTGCCATAATACAGGTACATATGACAGAAAACACAGCTACGAAGCCTAGCATTGMGACATAAAGACCCCATGTCAATCTCAGCCAAAGACAGAAAGCAAACTGTGGTGTCATTTTATTTGCAACCATTTCAAAGGTACAGAGACTATGGTTAAAAAGGAAAAAAAAAAAAACCGACAATTTTTTTCATGCCATTTTCCTACTAATTCACTGTAGTAATAGGAATAGTAAATTTATGAAGGAGATAAGAATTGAGTAGAAGAGATACAAATTATCCACTCTGCTAAGCTTTTTGGGTTGGCCTGCTGGAGAAGCTTATTTTGCTTCAGTTTCTGCTACCAGTGCAAAGGAATCCTGATTTTATCTGTTTTCATATTTACATCAAGGAGGAATTAATATGCTTATTAAATAGGTAAAAGTTATAAATAAGTAAAATTAGAATGATAACATTATTTAAATAATTATATAATTAATATTTTAATATTTAATATTTTATTAATTAATATTTATTATTTTATTTTRAAATATTTTATACAATGACCATCTAATGTTTCCTTTGGGTACMATACACCAATATCAAAATGCTTTCTAATTGTATATTCATGACAGAAAATTCTGCCTTTCAAATATTTTTATRGGCAAATCTGTCATTGAAATCACCAAGCTATGCTTATTTGTCTTTTAATTAAGTTTCACTCGATTTTGGTTAATCCATGCCATACAACACAAATCTTAACCTTTTTCTTCTAGACTTAGGTGCATTGAAATGTCATAGCATGGTCAAGAATWAATCAAGTTTTGTGCATTGACTCATTTTGGATTATTTCTGTGGATTTATATGATATAACCTAGAAATTCCCACCTTTATTGCAGGAAAATTATTGCTATGTGTTAGCAAAGAAAAAAAAAAAGTCTACTTTTAGAAAAGTCTACTTTTTTTTTAAAAAAAAAGTCTATTTTTTTTACAACAAATTCCACTTTGGTATCATGAGCATATATCACTTCCATATTTTTGGAARTTATGACCACAGATCCTGTTTCTGAAAAAAAAGTTCCACCAAGAAGTTTGCATCACAAGAGCGTTGCTGGGTGAGAATTTTGTCTCTGTTTCCTGGACTGTGCACTCTGCTCATTGCATATTCTGGGGCRGTTTCGAGGCCCTGAAGTGATGTGTTTTTCAGTGACACATCAGTGTGTCAGCGGATACACCRCACAATATCTGTGGAAACTCTTGACAGACTTTTAAATATAGCAGAATGCCACTTACACTGCACTCATGTTCTCTGAGTACCCAAAGTAATGAAAGGAATATAACAAATATATTTGAGATATTTTTCTAAAGGGTCTGCAAAGGCTTTCAGAGAACTTTGACAGTTTCTGACAGAACAGGGAGAAAATTTTGAATGAATTAAACTTTTATTTCTTGCAAGACATCCACAATTTCTGCATAAAATATTCCTATTTAGACTGAAGCAAATTGTGAACTTCAGCTAAAATCTGGTTCTAAAGAGGTAAGGGAAGACCTGCAATGGGATTCTGTTCAGTTGAAAAGTGTATATCCAAGGTGAGCTTAGACTTCAAAATGATACTCTGAATATAATTGTACTTAACGAATAGTTCCCTATAAGATTTGATAAATTTTTTTGAGCTCCATCTTAGTTTCTAGATACAGATTTCTTGAAGGTTTAGCTGATAACAGTAGATTAATGTATTCTGCATAGTTCATCCAAACCTTAGTTGTTTAATGTGATATCAAGCTATTTCTGCTGTATATCACAGCCCAAAGACATAATCTCTTTTTTATTTGAACTGAGATATTAATCATCATTCGTAGAACATGCTTCTCTTACAAGTATCCAGAATTCTCATATGACAATTTATGTTTATAGAAACACACTATGAATCATCGGCTTTGTTGCAAATCATCAAAAATAGAAGTCACGCATACCACAGGCTGAAATATTTATGTGGCTGTGATGGTTTTTACTGGGGTGGAGTTAATTTTCTTCACAGTGGCTGGTATGGGGCTGTGTTTCAGATTTGTGCTGAACATAGAGTTGATAATACAGGGATGTKTTTCTTATTGTTGACAGTGCTGACACAGAGCCAAGGACTTTTCTGCTGTTTGTACTGACATGGTGGTGAAAAATTTGAGAGTTCATGGGAGGCTGCGAGGAGACACATCTGGGACAGGTGACCCCAAGTGACAAAAAGGATATTCCAGACTTTTTGCCATCGTTTCCTGTATATGAAATGGTGGGGAGGAGGAAAGATGGGACATTCGGAGTGATGATGTTTGTCTGCCCAAGTCACTGTTACGTGTGATGGGGCCCTGCTCTCCTGGAGATGACTGAACACCTGCCTGCCCATGGGAAGCAGTGAATTAATTCCTTTTTCTGCTTTGTTTGTGTGCTTTTGCTTTCCCTACTATGTTTTTATCTCAACAGTTCTCTGTTTTCTGGCTTTTACCCTTCAGAATCCCTACCCAATCCCTCCAGGGRGGCAGTGACTGAATGACTATGGGGACTTGGCCACTTGATGGTCTGAAACAACCACTTTGGGGGAATTATGTTTATCTTTTAATAAACCTGTACAGTTGAGTATAGAAATATGCCCAAATTTCTAGTAATTTTCAATGAAATCTTTGACTGTTACAAACAATAAGCTGTACTTAMCCTTTCATTCTTAATTCTCATTCTCTTCATCTGCTCTGTCACTAGGAAGATGGACAATACAAGGCTGACTCCAATGGCAAAGTAGGTTATATGTATTGACTTTTTTTTTGTTCAATAAACCTCAGCTCTCTTTTGCCTCCGTGAAAATCTCTACAGATATTTATTTTCTTTTAGCACCTGCATTTCACTTCTTAAGTTGTGTCATGAAAACCACTTGCAATTAATTCTTGGAATGTGATTCATGGAAACCAAGCAATTGCTGCACTGTTGTGTTGAGCATTTCACATCTAGATAGGTCATGGAAATATTTGTGCCACCAGACTCTTGGAGTCCATCTAATGAGGAATCCCCTGGTACAGCCTTCAATTGCCTTGCAAATTTAAGCACCAAGTTTCACAAAAACTCATATTTTCTCACTAATTTTTATCAGTTCTCACTTTTGCATTCAGTCAATTGTTCCTTTGTTGATCATTCAAAATACTTATCCCCTCTTACAGAAAGCACCATTTATGCATACACCACATGCCGTATGTTGTGCAGGGATTCAACTTACAGATTAATAATTCCATGTTTATTTGAATAACAACAGACTATATCTGAATGAAGATGTTCACCTCTTCCTGAAAAACAGACCTGTTGTGGGCTTATTTAAATCCAAAGATTTAAAGAACTTTCTATTTAARTGTTATGTATGAAAAATGAAAGGAATTAATCTTTGCCCTTTATTCACCTTTCCAAGCCATATAGTGTCTTATACAACCCACATAGTGTCTTTAAAAGCCARCAAAGCAAGAATTAAGCAGGTTTTTTTTTTTTTTTCATTAACTTACTGCACTTATTGGCTTTTGCATATCAAGCAACTTTTCTTGTACAGCAGGCAATTATTAACTAGACATATTTTCCAATTGTCCTCTAATTTGTATTTAACACTGACCTACTCTTACTGCCACTACTACTTTGGGCTCAAAGATGGGGTTTAGCCATTTTGTCATTTCTTCAGAAGAGATCTGAGAAGCAAGTCTTATCACCAGGACCAGCAGACCCAAAGGAGGAATGATTTGAATGGGACATGGTTATTTTACTTTGCCTCTTTGTAACTTCTTCAGCTTACAATTTTTCAAATGTAGTCGGTACTCGAGTATGTGGTTTTGCAGCTGCCAACAATGAAAGCTTTCACTTTTCAACAAGCACAGGACAAGGTTTCTGTTAACACATCTTAGCAAAGGAAACTAAAGCTTTTGTGTATCTTGTCAGATAGCTCTTTCTTATCAAAACAAGACAAGGTTGAGAGGCAAGTGCAGCATCTTTATAATCATATTGATGGCTCTGACDAGATGTGGTTCTGGTAAAATAATCATGAATTAACTTTTGTTCTGTGCTTCTATTTTTATTGCTGTTTTTCTCACCTCTATTCTCTTATTCTACCTTGATTGTGTGTTCTTCCCGTAATGTCACCTATCCATCTCCACCTTTTTATCTTCCTTGTCTCCAAACCTGATGTGTACAAGTGGCTTGGTAAGGAAAGTTAACYGAAACAATGCTCTCTGCACTGTAAGACTGATAATGTACTGGAGATCAGTTTTGGAGAGCAATTCTTTCTGGATGTTATAAAATTTCAAAATACACAGAATAATGTGCAAAACTTTTTAATTGAAAACAAGCAAATCTGAGCAAATATTCTCCATGGCTTTAGTACTTGAAACTCTTGGATACTCTGTGCTTTCCACTACCTGCAATTTTGTCTAAGTTTTTTTTTTTTTGGTTTTTTTTTTTTTTTTGGTTTTTTTTTTGGGTTTTTTTTTTTTTTTTTTTTGGGGTTTTTTTCTTTTTTTCCCAGCCAGACCAAAGAAGTAAGTCACCAATTCGAGTTTTTCTATATATTTCCTTTAGGTGTCTGTGTCACCCAGACACATTTTTAGTATCTGTATGACTCAGCTTCCTAAGAAAATTGATCCCACTCTATCATTCTCATTTGCTTTACTAATGGCATTTCTAAATTCTGCTTATATTGCAGATTTATGTGCATCTGATACCCTGACTAACACAGAAATCTTCCTGACAGCTATTTTAAGAAGGTTTATGGCCTTGAAACAGGAACTGAGAAAAATGGAAAAGACAGAGCATTCCTCTTCTTTGCCTTTCCTAAAACGGCAACAGCACATTTGTGCCTTTGTCATTTACCTAAATCCACCTAAAACATTTAATTTCTTACCAACCTTATAGCTTTTGACGCAATTTTTGACACAGCTAATAAAACCGTGATAATATATTTTTAGTCCTAGCTAAGAACCCAGTTATCTTTTTGCCTCCAAATATCTCCCAGCGTTAGTAATTTTGGGACTTAGTAATATGCCTTTCCAAAAGCTTGCTTTAGCATATCCACGCATGCTGCCTCAAGGCAAATTTCCTCCACCTTTASTGGTCTTTTTTATAATTCCACAAGGTTCTACACTGGCTCACTTGTCCAGGTGAGACTGTAATGTGAAAGCTGAGGAGGCTGAGACATTAAAATATATGTAAAGTCTATATATTATATATATAATATATGAGTTTTGCATTTCCTGCAAAACTTTACAAATTCAGGGTGATTGAGACCAAGYACCAAAGATTTTAAATCTTTTACACACTCTAAAATCCAGAATATCAAACAGAGAAAGAACGCTAATTTTTGAAGTAATATTAATATTTGAAGTCAGCAAAAAATCTATTCTGCCATCAAGTGGAGTATTCTGATCTTACCAGCTCTAAYACTTTGTGGGAGTATAGAGTAAAAGCTACAGTCCTGAAGAGAAAATTAGCTCTCATGTGAGWGTCTAATTGTGTCATTGCAATCATCGCTGTTGTTCACCTGGCTTGTCAGTGTGATAAGTGTTTGCTTGGAATGAGCAGTTTCCTATGTATTTAGGRAAAAAAAAATCACAGTGGGATTTGTAGCCATGTCATAGCTTAAACTGAAAGGTGCTCTGGTGCTTTATAATAATGTCGACAATCTTATGGGTTTAACAAAGAATACAAGAAGCTATCAGCTCTGTGTGTGGGCAGCTGAGAGTCATTAGGGTTCTGCTCAAATAACAGAATATTTTACAAAGTGCCTCTGGAAAAAATCTAATTCAACTCTGGACTTAAAGCAGGATTGATTTTGAAGTGAAATCTGGCACTCAGTGTTGTCAGCTGAACCCTGTTATTCTCTAGGCTCCCAAAAGCCTGTGCAGCATCCATTAAAATGAGTAGAAAAGTGAAGAATCTGAATAGCTGCTAAATGGGTTTGAGCTGCAAAAAAAAC
>NW_026623277.1:1400798-1402287 GCF_030028575.1 Malurus melanocephalus
TGATAACTTCCTAATGAAACTACAAGTAGTTACAGAGCATTTTAAGTGGCATARGAGATATGCTCATTATTGGAATTTTTCCCTTCATTTCACCTGAATTTCTGACTTCAGAAAATCCAAGAAAGACAGTCCATTTAAAACTACAAAACTGTCATTTTTTTCTGCTTAATCTAGTTTGTTAAAAAGCAGTTTGAGAGTAATCCTCTGAATCCTAAATAAGTCTACTCATTTGATATGGCAAATCTTAAAATAAGTCTAACAGCTTYTCTTGAAAGGAGTGACCCTTTTGGGTATATCCCAGAGGTTATGAATGAATTCATTGCTCTAGTTGTATACCAAACTGTTTTAATTAATGGAGAAAAACKGGTTTAATGTCTGTTTCAAAGGGTCACAATACATTCTGTAAAAGAAAAATGAAAAAAAGAGTTTTCCTGTGATCCTTCATTCATGCTCTGGCATCAAGTGAATCTGAGGGGAACACAGCAAATCCTAACAGCATTGAAAAGATCTACTTTTCCAATGGGATTGGAAAGATATCTTGAAGAATTCTCATTCTTAGAAAGGCAGAGAGAATAGCTGGCAATATTAAAATTAGTCATTTTTGCAGTATCTATTAGGAATAAATTGTAGCTCTTATTAGTTCATTTAATTGGTGCCATAACATCTTACTAATATGGACTTTTCCCTAGCTAAGTAAGAGCCATGAAATACATTTATATTTTACCTTTTAGTTTTATCTTCAACTTTATTAAATTTTGTCTTAAAAGCTGTCTGAAGGCACAGTCASCTCACAAGTACCAACAACTATTTATCCTTACAAGAATGATGACAGGTGTAATGACACAAAAGGTAATTCATTGTCAACATAAAGTAGTTCCAGACCCTTTCAAGGATTCAAAAGTAAGTTGGGTTTTTACACTGTGAGTCTTATGGGTTTCTTTGAAATATGGGAACACAAAGACCTGAGAGAAAATAGATGTTCCTACTAGTTTAAGCCAGCTGGGAATGTTTTCTGGCATTGAACATAGCAGTGAAATACAGCACTAAACGGGGATTATAACAGATAGATCTAAGACAATGAATATGAGAAAAYTAATATGAAGGCTGAATGATCCTGTTTTTTAATTCTCCTCTGTTGTACATAACATATTTTGCTCAAGCAGAYCATATATTTTTCCATTTGTTCCAAGGTGTCTAAATTATTATCAATTGTAATAGGTTTCTATTACTCAGTACATAAACTTCTTCCCAATATATGAATAGGAGACRTATTTCTAGTGGTCAAATTTACTCAAAGGATCTAAAAAAAAGYAAAGAACCTTATTTACTTATAGAGACCCAAAATTGGCATTTTCTCTCTTGGGCATCCAAAGAATAAATTTGGTATTTCTTTGTTTCATGTCTGTGTTTAAACTGRCTATTTCTCTTCATCTGTCTAACAGATTTAACTGAACTGTTTGTTTTAAAAATCAATTTGAGTCAAAAGCCA
>NW_026623277.1:1402575-1413432 GCF_030028575.1 Malurus melanocephalus
CTGTAAAACACAGATCTCACTGAAGTTTCAGGGATACCAGGAGGGGAAAAAACATTTAATTTTATGATCTCCAAACTTTGAATTTGCCTGTAATATTTATAAAATATTGAAAGAGAGAAAAGAAAGCAATATGGATATGAATCCTGTGGCTTGTTTTAGTTGCCCTTAAAAAAATTGCCATAAATCTTGGATGAAGCCAAATAAGGCTGATGATTTTGGTCTTAATTCTTTCCTATCCTTCAAARCATAATGATCCTAATGGAATTAGAGCTAAGCAGAATAGCTTTTTTTCTGTGACCTTCATATCCAGCAATCTCCAGATTTACATTGACAAAGCTTTCCTCTCTCATTCTGGAGAGCCTGTTTGTGTTTGTCTATGGATGAACGTGTCTATGTGTGTGCCCACTCTCATGCTTGAATAACCACTTGAAATTTTAGGAGAAAGTTGAAAACAATGTTCTCATGGGAAAGGGAAAGGAAAAAGAAAGCTATGGATGTATTCACTTTTTTTTTCAGTATAAGTCATGCTGGAAACTAGCAGAATAACTGATAGCAAATGTTTCAGCCAAAGAGAAGTAAAAGGGTCCATCTGGACAATTTTATTTTTCATCATAATAGCCTTGCAGAGGTGTTGGCAATTGAGGAATCTCTTTTGAGGTGGTCCTTGGTTGTTGCTTTTACATCACACAATGAATGAAATCACAYACAGCATTTCTGAACATGACTGGATCTGAGATAAAACTGACTAAAAGAGCCACAGGTAAGAGATGCTGCAGTGGATTCACATGGAATTCTGAGCACTGTCAACAAGATAAAAAGCTGAAGCTGTTAGCAGATTGCCTACTTTGTCAGGAAAAAGTGTTTAATCCACTGGAGAATTTTCAAAACATTTTCTTAACAGAAAACTCTATTCTATATAGCTGTTAGGTTGTCATTGAAACATTTTGATTGCATCAAGATGAAAGGAAAATGTTCAAAATAATTCAAGACAGAGCGTATTGCAGCTTGTGTCTTTTGACATTTGTATTTTATGTTTTCTTCCAATGTTCTAATTTAATGTTTCTTACTAAACAACATTACCTATTTTTTATATTAAATGTGACAATATAAGGAAAACAAAAGTATATAAAATCAGATATTTCATCTAAATCAGTTATTCCACTCATTTTGTAAACCCTGTTTTGTTTCCCCACTGTTCTCAACTTTTAGATCCAGTAGATCATGGCAATGACTTTTTTATGCTAGAATTTACTGCAGGGGCAAAACTTAATTTCATTACTAGTTCTAGTGAGAAAAGGATTTTGAAAATTATTCACTCCACACATCTATATTTATTTTTAATAACTAATGTGCCAAAAAGACTATCAGGACTCTTGTGCTCAAACAATAAGTGCTCAGAACTCAAGGTCAGGATGAGTTCATTTCCATTGGACAGAGATGTTATTCAGTGGAATTATTGCCCCCTGACTATAATGAATATATATCTTAAAAATATGTCCACAGATAGAAAATTACATACCTGTAATTCCTCCTTAAAATTTCATCATTATTTTCATTATAAACCTTACTGTTTATTTCTTGAATAAATATCCATGACTGTTTTCATATTCCTCAAAAAGAAGCATGAAACGCTTTTTGTGAAATACTACAGATTTTTAATGGGTTTTCTTTTATTTGTGTCAATGTAATATTAATTATAATTATTTTTCAGCTATCTTATTAAAAACTATTATAAAAAAAACAATTTTAAAGTTCTCTGCTTTATGAGAAATTATTAAAGTTAAGTATAGAAGTGTTCAATACTTTTCTCTGTTCTACTCCACAACAATTTTTAAATAATCTTGGCAGGAGGTTTTGGWGTCATTTCTTTATGTGACCTCTGTAGCCATAAGCTTAGGAGTGGAAGCCCCCTGGGCCAGCTCTTGTAGCCCATTTGAGATTAGTCCAGTCACAATGATTTATCATAGATTCATACAATGGTTTAGATTGGAGCTGACCATAAAAATCATATTGCTCCAACCAGGACAGCACTTGATTCRTTCTCCTGGCAGTCTGTGTTTGTGCTCAGGGCTGCTCAAACCCAGGCACAGGACTTGGGCTTGTTGWACTTCACAAGGCTCTCACAGCCTTCCTCTCAATCCTGTTAAATTTCCTCTGGATGGCATCCCTTYCCTCAGTATGCCAACTGCACCACACCTCTCTTTCTTCTTCTTTAAATTCCCTCTTCTCAGAATTTTTGAAAAGCATTAAAACAAACGGGCTTTGATTCTGCTAGGTTGAACRGGCTGAGTTCAAGCTTTGAGAAGTGTTTTATGTTGATTGAATATTGCATTAAACCTTTTGCTAAAGTTCTCAGATTTTCTAAAGCTGATAGTAAAGTACTTTTTTGTTGTTTTGACCYCTTGAGAATATCTTGCGGACATTTCTCATGAGTCTAACTCATTCATGAACAATCATAAGCCCTTTTGAAAGACTTGTCACGTGAGATTTTTGGGGCCTTACAACACATAAACTCTCAGTCAGCTCCTCCTCYATCTCCAAGGACAAATCCCTGCACTCCAGGTGGTCACTAACACAGAGGGCAGCACTGCCTCCTCATCTTCCTTATTGATCCTAAGGAGCCCAAATCCTTCCACTCTAACAGTCCAGTCATAAGAGCCATCACACCACATCTCTATGTTCCCAATAAGATCATATCCAGGCAGGCATCCACRCATTTCTAACTCTTGTTTATTCCTCATATTGTGTGGGTTTGCTCACAGATTTTGAAGTTGGAGCCCCAATGAAACTGACTTATTGCTGGAATGGCTGAAATTCCTTTGTGTTCACCCTCATGGGCAGAAACAGACAGTTATTCTGAATATAAGAAAAACTTCTTTGTACTTCTAGTTTTTACTTTTAAAACATTTCTGGGAAGAAAAAGAAAGAGCTTTAATTCTTCTCTGATCTTTAAATGAAATGTCCAGACGTCTCTGGTAACAATAAGTCATAAAGAAGGAGCAGTAATTCAAGCTGTAATCTATGGGCATATATATCATCCGGCAATGGTACATTAATCATTACCCTTAAAGACAGCAAAAGAGTGATGAAGTTTTTCCAATTGTGTCTATTGCAACTCTGCTATATTCAAGTGCTTTTAATCTGTGCTGTTACATCAAAAGGTAATAACTGTATTTTAATCTAGAAATCTTTTATATACCCTTTGCAACATGATTGGAAAGGAATCATAAGCAGAGGTGACTCTTGAATTCAGCATGCATGTGCATACACAAACCCTGGCATGCACACAGAAGGGTTATCTATGGAATATAAAATTAACATTGCTTCTGAAGGAGAAATTCAATCAGGTCCCTGAAGGTTAGAACTTCCAATAAAAAAGAAAGAGGGCAGGAAAAAAGGATGTGTATTTAGGCCAGCTACAATCCTGAAATTTATAGTATCATGTGTCACTGGCCTGCAACTGGTTTAATAAATTTCAATTAGAAAAGGTCACTGAAAAAGGTTAGATTTAACTGTAGTGAGAGASAGAGATTTAAACAAAAAACCCCAGAATAGCAGATGGGATGATAAAACACCTTTCACGCTCAGAGACAACCAAGATAATTTCAAAGATTAGATTATTTATGTAAACAAAAATAAAACATATCAGCCTTTCCATATTCATGGAAATTTCTGTACTGCTTTGAAACCAGGATTCATCTTAAGAAAAAAAAGCATAAGTTCTGACAAAAAGATTTTCCCAAAATTCCTTCAAGGACTTTAGTGTTGAAAAGAGACCTTGTACTAAGGTTTCAATACAAGGACACAGTCTCTAAATGGAGTTACATTTGATATTATTTTTAAAGTTTCTTATTAGTTGTGGTTAGAAGCCAGTTGAATTCTACAAGATACATAGTTTTCTAGTCCAATGAAAGACTAAAATACTATCACTAATGATTAGAATGAAGAAATCAGAGATGTTGACTGAAGTCTGGGTTTTTTTAAGTGCAACCTTTTCAACTTAGACGGAGATGTGGATCTCAATTACTTTACACAGCACAAGGTAGACACCTTCTGCTGAGGTTTGCACATTAAACCATCTGAGAACCTCATGACAGATCCTGCAGGGAAATCACCTTCCAAATTTGGCCCTGATAAAAAGCAGCATAAGCTACACTAGGCCACATGTAGCTTGAGTGGTGGGAACAGGATAAGAGGGAAAGGAAATGCATTCCAATAAAAAGGGTCCTAAGTTGGTTGTAGAAAGACAGTGAGAAGATCACAGGTATCACAAAGTTCCTATTAAAYCCATCTCAGTGACAAATTCACCTCTCAACCTGTGTGAGGAAGAGTGCTGTAGTTACCAGCCACATCACATATTTTTGGATTGCAAATTTGGAGTTTATAGTCCCCAAAGAAAGCACATATAATTCAAGTATAGTCAGAAAGCAGGAAGCTCTGCTAAATGTTTATACTCCACTTTCCACAAATGTTAGTCCTCTTGGAAACTGGCCTATTATTTTGCTCCTAACAAACATCAAGTTCATGGAAATTGTACCACTACACCAAATGTCMTTTTCCTCTGTCACCCTGAGATCTTATCATGTCCTACAATTCCCCGAAAGAAGGCTGCAGAGAAGTGGGAGACAACCTCTTCTCCCAGGTAACAAATGATAGGAGAGAAGATGGACCCAAGTTGCATCAGGAGAGGCTTAGATTAGATATTGGGAAAATTTTATCACTGCAAGTATGGTCAAACCCTAGAACAAACTTCTCAGGAAAGAATTTGATTCACCACCCCTGGAGGTATTTGAAGGACATATAAATGCAGCACTAAGGGACATGGTTTGTTGTGAGCTCAGAATGCTGCATTTTCAAGTGGACTCAATGACTTAAATGTCATTTCTGACTTAAATAATTCTATGATTCTATGATTCTATTCTATCTAATTTGTGGCTCAGGCCAATATTATTTGACAGTCAAATACAGTCTTCTTTACAAGCATTTATACCCAGAATTTTTTTAAAAGTCCAAAAACTGTCCTATGCAATATAATCTGATACTAAACATTAGTATAATTTTATTTCTCTTGTAAAACTTTTTAAAATATCACAACTGCGCTACTTTAAAGTTAGATGCTTTTCCTTTCGTCAATTTTACTCCTCTTTTATGGCTACTGAAATTATTTATTCTTTTACTATAAATTAAAATTTATTCTACTGTTTTAATTTCATTTGCATAATTAGCTAATTTGTGGTGAAGAGAGCTGTCCATTTACAATAGAATTAGAAATACAGCTTACTAGAACACACCACAAGATTATATGCAGTGCTTATTTTAGAGAGAAGAGCCATTGATCTTTAAACATGCACTTTCAACTCCACAGGGATTGGGAGTTAAAGYTTATTATCTGCACATCAGCTCAAATCTCCCTCCTGAGAAGGTGTAAGAAACATGAACAACAGTATYTCACAGGTCAAGAAGCCCTTTCTGAAATCAATCCCTTCCACTTTCTCTGACAATGACAGTAAACTAAGCATAAGCCAGTCTGAAAACAAACATTTTTTAATATGTAAAATTACCWAAAGAGAAGGATAATCAAGACATCACATAGATGGAAGAAGCAAAAGGAAAGAAGGAACAGAAGAGTTATTAGCAGTGGAAAGTAAACTTCAAGCAGGATAAGCTAGCAACCCTGTGTTTAGTTTGGTCTATCCTTTGCTTCATCAGAGAACTCTTGAAGTTCACTTGAGGCATTCCTTTGTCTGTGCCTTTATTTTTTGTGCATCTTAAAATAAAAAACAGCAGTATTTTTTTTTTGATCCTGACTAAGCTACAATAGTTCTTTAAAGAATGAAAAGAGAACACAGGAAATTAATTCCTTCTATGCAGTGCAACCTTGCCCCAGTTCCCTCCTCCCACATTCTCCAGCAAGAGACTCCCTGACCTTTTCCTTGGGCTAAACCTGAACTGAGATGAACAGAGGAGAACAAGAGGATGGTGCTTTAATGCCATTTTGAAGAACTGTTGCTCCACCAAACAAAACATCTGGTGAGTAATCTTACCCATAAGGCCTTGTCCAAAAAATCAGGCTTTATTTACAAGCCTTCACGGTACAAGTAAAAAACTTCCTTATCACTCAGAACCTCCTTATTTCTTTGTGYATAGCAAGGTGTAATTCCCAATTGGTAAAAAATGTATTCTATCTCTCAAGTAATTTCTCCATTCTTTATATTTTTGYAAAGTATATTCAAAATTTTCTCTCTTACTTTTCCTCACTTATTACAGGGAAATTTCAGCAATTCTTCTTCCACTCACACACACCTAACTAAATTAGACTATACATATTTGCTAAAATTTTGTATATTGGATGTGTTTCGCTGCAGCTCATGAGAGTAACCCAAATTTTGGCAATAGCTATCACACTTGCAAGAGCAAAAAACTTCTTTGTTGCTGCATGCATAAATTGTTTTTCTGTTATCCCTGAGTGGAAAAATATCACTGGAGCACAAAACAGCTGAAGAGCACAAAGCAGAAAAGTGGGAAAACTCCAGCCAAACTGGAGTCATGTCATTTATCTTCCCTTTTGACTTCTGTGTATGTTTTCATATAAAAGAAGGAGAATTAGGTAGAGTACTATTATGATGTCCCACATGGAGTCATTCCATTGGCAATATCCATAAACTGCCCTGCTCCTGCTCTTCTGCTTCATMATTTGTACTCTTGCTGTAAAAGCCTGAATGGAAGAACAGTGCTGTAATCAATCATCTCCCACAATTACATCCTTTGTCCTTTACTTTTATTATTTTTTATCTCCTCTAAATCACTGGCAGACAAGACTGTAAGTATAGAAACCTGCGAGTTTCAAACAAAGAAATTATTTGTACAGGTATATAAAAAGTATATTAACAATGGTCTTGTCTCTTGATCACTGAGTCATGTAGCAAAGTTGAAATTCTTTATAAAGTTTGTCCAGGACAATTTTGAAATAGCAAAGAGGTCCTCAGGAAATAAACATTTAAATTCAACACCCTTTSAAGCACATAAAAATCCTTTGCAACACAGTGTTCTTCTTCATGTCACTGTCCCAMACATTACTACAGCCACAACCACTGAATAATTCGCAAATTTCACCATTCTCCTTCCAGAAAGAATTTTTTTTTGTAAATCTTAATAAACCTTACTAAAGTAAGCCAGAATTAAGCTGATTAATTGCCAGACCCTGCCCAACTCTGCACAGATTTTACAGAAACAGCCTTGAGATTGGAAGGAATAAGATTTATTAAGTTTCATTATCCACAGCACATAGGGCAAGAAAAGGAGATGGGCTTCAATCCTACAGCCTGTAGGATTATGGAAATAATTGCTTGGGGAATTATTGGGACACGTTTTGAACAGTGAAAAATTCCCTGCTCACACTGAAGGTGATGATTGATGCTTGTGTTGCATTGGCAGGCTCTTTTATCTGCATCTAATTAGAAGCATGTCTCTTCTTACAAAGCAGRTTTTGTTGTACACCTTGGCTGTTTCCAAATTGGAGGGAAACAGGAGTTCTGTTCCACACAGTACACGCTCCATTTTATCCTTCATTATAGTAATTCCAGACTTTTCATATAGTTTAATGTAAACTAAGAAAATTTTAAACCATTATAATTGCAGGTGAGGACCAGAACAGACAGTGTGCATTTAGCATAAATATAATTKTATGTGCTTCTTGTCTCATTTTAATCAAAGCTAAGGCAGAAAATAAGTACTGCTTGATTTAAGAAAGGCTTTGGAGGTCCATGCTCCTTATC
Source organism: Malurus melanocephalus (assembly GCF_030028575.1). Lineage (NCBI taxonomy): Eukaryota > Metazoa > Chordata > Aves > Passeriformes > Maluridae > Malurus > Malurus melanocephalus. Next base: position 1,410,351 of record NW_026623277.1, read on the forward strand.
TTGAAAGTAACGTTACTAGGATGACAAAGACAGATGCCTGCTAAATTTCACAGAATACAATGGAATTGGGGATATGAGGAGGTGTTTGGAATGACAAGCATATCAAGCATTTCCTGGAGGCATAGTGCTGACATCAGAGACTGATAAGCTCCTATTCATAATGTATTCCATCAGGACTTGAAGGAAGGTGTGTTTTCCAATATAATTCAGCAGAAGAATRCAAGTGTGGGAATTTGCCTCTGGAGGCAGCTCAAAATATGCTGAAGTATGGCAGCATTTCAAAAACCAGTGTGAGCAAACGGCTGTAACACACCAGCACTTCTTTCTGGAGGGATGGATGACTGACCAGAAGAGGTCAGCCCTCWCCTGGACACAATATTGTTGTCTTCYKCCTTTTGAACCAATGAGATCTATTTAAAACACAGACTTTTCCTGTCCAAGGTCAGCCAGTGCTGAAAGGRTACACCTGTTCCATTTGGGGGAAAATAATATAATCTCAAAAAGTACTCTCAAAAAGTACTGATGCAAGAGCAGCAATGCCCTAAGTACTGAGAGGAAGAAAGCTCAGAGATTAATAGAATGGAGATGATAATAGCTTCACAGTTGAACAGTTTACTTTTCAAAGGCAACACAAGGACAAATTGCTTTGTGCAAAGAGAAAATTAGTTGGCAAATTGTGTTCTTTCTATAAAGAGTCAAGTTAATTATTCAAAGCACAGGCCCATGAATTCTCACAATTTAGTCATTTTGTTCTGACACATTCAGGCCCAGTGAGCTGCTTCTTATCAACAAGACTTTGATAATTAGCTTAGACATATCAAATAAACTTTCTGGAGAATTCAGTAGTAAGCAGGTATGATATCCTAATAGAGGCTTTATTAGGCATTTCTCTGCACAATAATATATTAGCAATCAATGTGACATTTTCTGCCCTGAGGGGTTTGGCCTTGTTCATTTTTACACTAGCTAGAAAATAAATTAATTCMCAGCAAAGGTCTAATCAATGCATGACTCTGTTTACCCTGGTTTGTAAAGTAGTGGGTGTCTAAGAGTTAATGAGAAGTGACATAAAAAACAAACAAAATGCAGTGTCTTCATCCTGCCATGGCAGAATAACCATGATTTCTCCTGGTCCTGTAAATTGTGTGRATGCAGTCTTAAACTGCTCTGATCTTCACATCAAAGATGACATTAGCACAGGAGAGTGAAAATATTTCTGTTGCCTCCTTCCCAACAAAACCAAAACTCTGAAATATAGAAGACATGAATAATAAATTTTTAAAATATAACTTCTGACTTCAAATACCTCCCCAGAGATGTATTTTAAAGGTTGCAGAGTGTCTTTGCTTTTTTTTTTTTTTTTTKAGTAGTACAGGGGTTGAGAAGGTGGAGGCATTCCTTACATGAACCGACAACTAAAGCAGGTAAATAAAAAGGTGCCTGTATTTCCATCTTCACATGGTCATGGGGGATTGAAYTCATGAAGGGTGGGTCCAATTCCCTCCTGTTCTGAAACCAGCAGAAGCTTCTGCGTTAACTGTGAGTTGCTCACAGTTGAGAAGGTAATTTTTGGTGCAGAACATTGCTTCACTGTGAGGAAGAGGTGGCAGCTGTTTGCTGTGAGAAGTCCTGACACTCACACCCCTGTGGAATGTGGGACACCCACCAGATCCTGTCAGTGGGCAAAACAACATTACCCTAAGGAAGAATGACAAAAACAAATGTTTAAATTACACCTTTTCTGAAAGAGATGCTCAGTTCCTTCTTTGGTTCCTTGCTCCGATTTCCAAAGGCAGTGTGTTAAAGTGTGATGTCTGTCAATACCTGAGAGTCTCCATTTCTAAAGAACAGGGGKTCATTTGAGAGAATGTATAGTATGGATGGGTGCACAACAGATGGAGGCTAAGAAACAAAATTAAGTATTTCAATGACAAATGCCATCATTAATCTCACCCAACATTGCTTTCCCAAGGTAATGTAGGAAGTTTGTAGCAGAGGAATAACTGAATTTTGATTTTACAGGTCCTGAATTATCACCCAGACACTGAATTATAATGATTTTTAAATGATCCTTAGATAGACTTACTGACCCAAAAGTAAAATTTTCTTCCTCTCATTACTGTAGGTTTATCTCATTACTGGATTTCTGAACTATCCAAGATCTGCAAGACTAATTAGGAAAAATAAATTATCTGTGGATATTGCTGTAAAATAAAAGCCTTCTCATTTGCACTTACAAAATTGCATAATAAAATCTATGTACTGTAACCCTGTGGTGAGAAGTTTCTTTTAACCAATATATTTCCTGCTGCAGATGCTACAAAAAAAAAAAAAAACTTACTCAAAAAAAATGCTTCTTCCTCTAYTGCTGCAACACTTGTATAAGGAAATGAGAGAATCTGCAAACACATTCTGGTTTTGGGGAGTCCAGATAAAGGCAGAAGTATCCCTGAAACTGAAAAATATTCAAAAAAGTTAACAGGTGGAACAGAAGATGAGAGAATAAAACAAAACCAAGAAAGTTCTCATCTTATGCAGCCCAAAGTAACTTTCCCTGACTCATTCATAGCACAGTAMGATTGTCATATTATAAACCACTTGACTGAAATCAAAGGGCAGCATTACTAGATGTTCATAATGATTTTACTTTTCACGTAATAGCTATGACAAGTCTAGACTATTTTTTATTCTAAACATAAAATCAAATCTTATTGCATTCTGCTGCATAGTAAAAGTGCAGAAGAAGAACACAATATGGATCTTGAGAACTACTGAAACAAATATGCCTTATGCTACAGTCTGCTTAAAAAACCAACCAAAACTCCTCCAATAGGGAACCTAAGCCTATATAACTAATATGTTATGTTCAAAATCTCTTATAAAATTCAGTGGAGGTCTGAAAATTCACAGAATCATTGAATACTAGGTTGGAAGGACCATCTAATCCAACTTTTTTGGCAAAAACAGTGAGATGGCCCAACACCCTGTTCAGCTGGATCATAAAAGTGTCCAATATTGAATCCATCACCTCCCTAGTTGATTGTTCTCATTGTGAAAAATTTTCTACTTGAGTCTGGTTGAA